>NW_018020963.1:98785-112026 GCF_002006095.1 Pseudomyrmex gracilis | reverse complement strand
GTAATTAATATTGTATATACCAGATTAACCACTGAAGATGACTTGAAATAAAGTCGAAACGTTTGGAACAAAAAAATATTTGATTTTTAATGCATAACACCTTGCAATCGGTTCGAGAAGCCCGTTATCCAAAGATTAATTCAAATTATTTATTACAATCGGCTCTGTCTTGTATTTCCCTCCGTCCAAGTACAGACTTATTAACGGCATGGTATCTTGCAATTTTTTCCACGCGTCAGCATCGAGCCATATGATATTTGTTCCATTTCCTCATAATTTAATAGCAGGATAAAAAAATCCGTTCTTTACATCAGGGAGCAATCCTATTTGAATTCTCTTTGTATGAGAATTATTTAATCCATACACGGTGGAAAGCAGCATCTCATGCCTCTCATTTTGCTTCTTGATGATTCCCATGCACGATTTTACGCTGGATTCAACTTGCTCTTTTTCAATATTCACCGCCATTTTTTTGCACTTTTCACTTTACGCACTTTTAAACCAATATTTACCGCGTAAAAAGATATTTCAAGCGCACAGCCGCAACTGTTTGCAACAGAATAATGATCAAAATGTATTTACATCGCTCTATTTATAGCAATTTTACCCTCTTGTGCGCATGAGCATCAACTTATTTTACCACCACCACCACCACTTTTGTTTAAACGGTAGATTAACAATTATTTTCAAAAGTTACAAATTATTTCTATATATCATCCGTGTACGACACATAGTTTTTATTTTACATTTATCTCGTGTCGTAGCTACCCACACATGAGTGCATATGCGTATGAAAAACAATAAACAATTCTTTAAATGGGCATTTTTATAAACATTTTATTCTACATTGAATATCTATCGAAAACTCTCGTAGAATTTTCTCGCGCGAACAAGTACGTGCAGGTTTAACGGCCCCGAGTCATAAACCGTTTTTTGTCTTCAAAAAAAAATTATGTTCTCATCGGCACGCTCTTGTTACCCCCCACGAACATGCAGATTTAACGGTCCCGAGTCATAAACCGTTTTTTGTCTTCAAAAAACTTATGTTGTCAAAAAAAAGGAAAGGGGGAAAGGGCTAATTCTCTCTCTCTCTGCCGGTTGCTATTCAGGACCAGAGTCGCGAACTGTCCTCCCGGCGAGGGTGGTTAAGCGAGGAATTGACTTCTCGGCCGGTTGCTATTCACGACTTAGAGTCGCGAATTGCCCTCCCGGCGAGGGTGAGGAATTGGCTTCTCGGCCGGTTGCTATTCACGATTTAGAGTCGCGAACTGCCCTCCCGGCGAGGGTGAGGAATTGATTGCGGAGAAACAACAACAAAAAAAATAATATACTCTCGCGATGCTTTTAGGCAGTTATGCGTCTCTGAGGTTCCGAGTATTAACCTCGAGTTGGATTTTTAACTAGTGGAACTCCCCCGATTAATATTTGTGGGTGGACTTACTACTTGCTGTTTCTTGTTGATTCTCGGTTGAGGCCGGTGCGACACTGTAATGGCTCGGAGTTGCAGGTCGCTGGTGTTGATGCCTCTGTGATCTCGCTCTCCGCACTCACTCACTTATTCACTCACTGATCTGCGGCTCTTTTCGGATACGCGGCGCGGTTCTTTCTGAGTTTCCGATTCCGAGAGCCTTGGCTTATATACTGTTTTAGTAAGGACTCTTCTAATCGGGAACTCAGTTGAGCTTTGCTGGTTCCTATTTGTTAATTAGTCGGTCGGGCGACTTCCGAGATCGCCAATCGGCGACGATCTCTCGCTTCGGTCGCCTCGTCCGATTTTCCGGGGAAAGAAAAAGGGAGAGTGTTGTCTTTTGCGATCACGCAGAATAGACCCCTTGTTTGTTTGTAATAAAAATGCCGGAGTTTCTATTTGCGTCGGTCGCTCTAATTTTTATGACCAGCATTTTCATGACCCGGAGATATCCGGGTTTGTTTGGAAAGCTGCTCGAAGTTATCTAAAATTTCGTGTTATTACTAGGCGCAGTTTATCTTTCCGGGCGCCGATATAATTTTCGTTTGTTCTCCTATCGTCTGGAGTTTTAAGTTTCCAAACGATAGGAGACCCGTTTGAATTATTTATTATTATTGACCAAAAAAAAAGGGTTGCTATGCGCTGGCGCGTCGCGTCGCAGGAAAAAAGGGGACCGTGGAGTCTCCAGGACGTAACATAAGTAATCCCACTTCCAAGTGAAATCCATTCTAGGCAACAGATCTGGTCTGCGTTTGGTAGCAATCTGTTGATGTTTCTGACGACAGATCTGCTCTGTATTTGCTAATGTTCTGTTGACAGTTTTGATAACAGATATGTTCTATATTTGGCGATATTTTGGCGCCAACAGACGATGACCAAACCTGTTGTGGATTTGGTGCCTCACTTTGGCTTCGCTTTGCTAGTGACAGATCTGTTACGATTTTGGTCTCGTTTTGGCATATTTACATGTTGGAAAGATTCAATCGCCAAACCATATCCTACTGAGGACACAGTAGGCTATGGTTTTGGCATTAAATTCCGCCGGCGATTTTTGACAAATCCACACCATCCCACAACCAAATTGTTTGCTGGATATAATTGCAAATTACAATTTTAGTGCAAGAATTCGTCACATAATTTTGTAAATGTTTTCGTATCAGGGTTGTAGTAGTCGTCATTTTTGAGGTCTGTCCACGAAAGATTAACGTTTTAATTTACGAACGCAACTTGCGTTATCATAAACAAATAGTTGTAGAAAAAAATATATTCTACGTAAGTTGCGCGTTTCATGTAATTATTGAAAGTTTTTTATCAAATATATTTCCCAAGGAAATATAAACACTTCTGCTGAATTTCAACATGTTATTTATTGCAAGCGGGTTTGAGAAATGTATTTATCGTAATGATTTCATAGTACAATTGTATGGGATAATATTGTTGGACTAACAACGATCTAGCGTTGTTGCTTACAAATGACGCGCAAACATATAATCATTATGTTGTATCCTCACATCACATAAATTTTATACATGTATGTGTATATATGGTATGTATGTATGTATCTGGTGTGTGTGTGTGTGTGTAGTAGTGTGATAATATATATACACAGCGAGAACGTTAAATATTAGTGTCTTTAATCATAAGAATATCTTACGAAGTAATGGAACGTTTCTTCTCGCACAAAATATCCAGAGCACCATGTTTCAATTACTTTGTTATGTACAAGTGCGCCTTATCCGCGGCAAGTGAGTGACAAAAAGACGACAATTACATATTTGATATCACTGCCGCGTGACGAATGCTACTCGCAATTACATTATACGACAGCAGCTATGCTATTATACTTCCGATTAATGGGCATTAAGAGTATAATATCCGCAGCAGCCGATTTGCGAACATCGAGAAGTAATCAAGGAACAGAAACTGACTATATTATGCCGCAAAAATTTTATGCCCTGTACTCAGTCTTTTTCAGACGCAATTATTATTATTATTATTATTATTATCGTGGTCCCGATTATTTGTGACCCCTCGTTATTTTGTCTGCGTTGTTCTATTTTGCTCAGATTAAATGGGAATCGAAAGAACGTTTAGGTATTTCGTAGATAAGAGAATCGAATAAAATCGATATTTTTCATTGTGTTTCTTCTTCTCGTGGAAATCGTTAGAATAGATTCCGTCTCGAAATCTTTGGATTTCCGATAAGTGTCTCATTATCGAGATCAAAGATTCGGAGGTCTATCTTTTCAAGTACAATTTTGCTTGCAGTCTCTTCTCCGCCCTCGATGGTTGGAGCGCAACGATGAGCGGGGAGGAAGCAATCGTGTGAACACGGGGACATAAAACGGGACAAAAAAAAAAAAAAAAAAAAGATTGAAATGAGGATTTGTCGAAGTGATAGTGGCATAAAATTTCTCGCTGGACCACCATGGAGGCTCGAATACGACCATTTCGCGGTACCTTCGAGAGTCCTTGGTGGGGTCGTAAATAAGATCACAAGCGTCATAGGGGTCCACAAAAACCCCTGAGGGGTTAGAATAAAATACATAAAAATAGTATTTCGTTGTATAAGTGTGCGTAAATAAATGTATGTGTATGAATGAATATGATTAGGTTTGTACTTTGTTCCTGTACTAATCTTTTTTTTATTTCCACGACAATTCTTATACAGCACACTATCTCTTAGGAATAGTCTCTATTGAATATCTATTGGATATTGAATATACGAAAGAATACTCGATGGAAATGTAATCAATTTCGATGTTGTATAGGTTGTTGCATATGACTATTTTTTTCAAATACAGAGGAATAGATAAATATCCAGTAAATTGTTAGCAGCGTGAAAAACAGATTGGCACAAAGTTCGACCATAATTTAGATAGTAAAACCAGCCCTATTTGTGTCGGCAAAAAACTTGTGTTTTGAAAACAGATACTGCTAGAAAACTCTGACATCGAATTGAAACATCGAATCTGACATAGTAAATGACAGATGCAAGATCTGTCGAGCTTAGAAAATTGAGAAGATGCAAACCTTGCACATCACAATCTGATGACAGATTTGCAACAGATTATACGAGCACGTTTTCTCTGTAATTTAAATATAATATTAATAATATCAACTGGGATTTTTTTTTTTTAAAGAAGATACACTTTACACTTTTTTTTATTTTTCCCTTTGTGTTCGTTTTTATTTTAAAAAGATAATATAAAAGAATACGCACTATTTATTTTTTATTTATAATTTATGTTTTCTGAAGAAACAAACTCTGGATATTAAACAACATATATTGATGAAAAATATCAACAAAGCTCCACGCGATGACTACATAATCTTACTCATAAGAAATAAACCAGCAGATTTTGCTCCGTATTTTGCTCGTAATTTGCTTCCAACCTACCAACAGATGCAATGCACAGATCTTCGGTTTTTTTTATTATCAAGTCAAATTGTTAACAGATCTGTTCAATTTCTGTCATCAATTTGTATTAAAAAATCTGTCAGCAAATTTTTGCTTTAATGTTTTAACATCAAGCTATTATATTATGCTAACAAACTTTCTGTTATTTTTATCTGCTAAATTTTATTAAACATAATTTTCTTGTGACAAAAGTTATGAATATCTTAAGAAAAATCTACGTTTGTAACTTTGATTGTCTGAGTTATAAATATAATTGACTGAGAAATAAATATTTTATTGGTTCTTTTTAGGATTACAATTTCTTACATTATCTTTGCCAATTTCTGTGAGTTGAGTTTGAAATTTAGTTGAGTTTACACTTTAAAAAAAAGTTTTTGACTCTCGGGCTCTAGCAATACGTCATTCTGCAATTGTCTAAATACATTAAATGGAATTTGAGCCACTATTGCTGATTGTTATAATATGTAACTGATAATTTTTGCAATACTTATTTGAAGATAGTTTCGCTTTTTATCCGATATACGAGCGGTCTCTGCAATCGATAGAAAGGAGATCGGCTCGGAAAAAAAAACCTAAAATGTTAGGCAAACTTAACTTTGCAGTCCTTACACTAAAGCTGCGAGATTGATGGGCCGATTCATCAATTTCTATTCCTTTTCGTGGACCTACAATTTTTAATAGGATGGACTCGAAACTATCAAAGAAGTGAGGCATGATTCAAATCCGATTTTGCAATCCTAGCGTTACTATCAATCCATCGAGCTATCTTTTACTTAACATAGTTCAGGAATAAAAAACAAACCAAGTGTCACGTGTCAATGTGGAGATGTATGCACTTATAATCTACTTATCATATATACAAATACATACAACATCGTTTCAATTGCCTGCATCGTTCAGTTGTTCGGATGCCGCGCACAGAACGTGAACTCCCCTTATTCTTATATCACATTTTCTGTATATAAGAAGGCACCACAAGTAAAAAATCTTAGCTTGAGAATCTGGCAATTTGCGTTTACGCAAACATCGAATTAACATGCTAACCAGGTAACGTGCTTTGTCCTTTCTTTTTACGCAAAGGCCATTCCGAACACTCGCGACAGATGGTCATCGACCTTAAATGTCTATATTTGCGTACGTAAGAACGGATATTACACTGGAGATGAACTGCACAGCGCTACCAACACGTCCCTAAATATACGACTCATGTATAAAATTACAAACACGCACATACAAGGCATTCAGAATATATATATATATATATATATATAGAAAATATATTAAAATTTTTTTTGATTTGGATATGTCCAAATATGCTCTGCGCAAGATAGTCATTAAAGTGATCATTAGATCGATCAGTACACGAAAATATATAAGCTTAACGTATTTTATATATCTATATATATATACATGTGTAAAGTCGTATTACCACGACAAAACATTTATAAAATTCGCACATTCAAATTGTTTTTTTATCATTTCCGGTTGCGCACGTTCTGGCTTTTCTATCCCAAGTCTGCTACAATTGTTTCTGGAAATTTGTTATGTATTTACAAGTAATATTTCTCTTAATCGTTTAAGCGCCTACTTTCTCAGTTTTCTTCAACAGGAGAAAAATCTGAAAATAAAAACTCATACATTCTTGGTCTTCATTTTGTACCGTAACGCCATGTGTGACGATTTTACTTAATATGTCACATGATAATACACAAAGCGATACTGTTTTCTCTATCACTGGGGAGAGAAACACGACAAAATCGATGCAAGCTTAACAGAGACTAGGTAATTAAGGTTTCGGGATCACACACATCAAGTTTATCAAGTTTAACCTGTGTAAACAATGAAATTCAGCTCGCGATCGCAATATTTTTTACATGCAAAAAAATATTTCACGCATTTGTTTTTAACATTACTGTGTAAAATCATGCATCATAGTTGTTTGATATATTTTCGGATTTTTAAAAATAATAGATCAAATTTCTATATACAGTCGAACCTCCCAAAACGTATACAAATCCATTTTCAAAACGTATATTTTCCCCTTCATCGCTTTTCCCACCACTAAGTATGATTACAACCAAAACTGCGCTAGAGCGAGATGAATTTATTTCAAGTAAGTCTTTGCGCATGCGTGAGGTAAAGAGTGAGAGAATAGGGGAAGTATACGTTTTTTGGGAGGCTCGTCGGTCCCGACTGTATAAGTTTTGAGAGATTCGACTATATATATATATATATATATTATATATATATATATATAAAATTTAATCGTAAATGTTTACTTTTATTAACTATATTATTTTTTCGAATCGAGATGTGTCTCGTAATCTCGAAACTTGTTTTTGTTGTTCACGCTCGTGGTAAAAAAAAAAATTGTTATAGTTATTTACGAATTAATTTCATAAGAACTTAGCGTGTAAGTTATCATCGATTAACGACTAGTCGATTGTTTCTTTCAACGCAGCTAGTTGCTCCTCGCCGAGCTTCACCTTGTCCTGTATCTCCCGACCGTCCACTATCAATTTTGCCTTCATATTAATGAAATGCTGGTAGTCAGCAAATTCCTCTTCGTTCAGGTACTTCGCTAGGATTGCCGACACGTTTACGCTGCGCTTGTCGATATTATTCTTCAATGTCTTCGCTTCTTCCAATTGATCCATCAGTTTGTCCCGTTTACTCTCCAAAATTTTCTACGCAGAAAACATGAATATACGCGCGATATATTTATGTCTCTCAAAATAAAGTTTAGAGGAAAAAACACGCATGACATTGTTTATTAAAAAAAAAAAAAAAAATCTATAAATTATTATTCAAAGATTAAATTTACTACTTAAAGCAAACGACGACTGATTGATAATTTTTAACTGACGACGAAAGCACGCAAATAAACAAAAAGTGTTGGTGCACTTACTCTCTCCGCGTGGTCGGCCGGCATTCCATAAAGGACGTTCTCAGCTCGAGCCAACCTGCCGCTGAGACCGAGAAGAAGGCTCGTAATCTTGCCGACTTCCTCCACGTGATTCCGATACTTGGACGCTTCCGGTGGACGAGCCACGGAGGAAACACGCGCGGCGACTCGCGCACCGAGAGCCTCGTTCGCCTCACCCTCCTCTTTCACGGTCTCCTGCTCGGCTCTGAGGACCTGCAGCTTCCTGTCGAGTCGCATCATCAGCTCCTCCTGAAAAGATTTATGGTTCCAGAACGTAAGCCGACGTATGGTGATAGAAAAAAAAAAAAAAAAAGAAAAGAACACGCCTGTATTTTTTGCCCCGAGATTCGACAACGCGAGAAAAACACTTACAGAATATCTGATCGTCGAGATACAACCAAGCGAACAAAACAGTTAGGTAAGAACCCAAGCTTAAGAGATTCAATGATACGATAACATTCCAAAGCGCGGTAATTATATTTTACATAAGTCCAGATTGTGTTCGACCGTGGATGAAACGGATACTTATTACCGAGTCTTATCTGCGAGTAATCATTATTATCCGACCTCGCGCGCAGAAGTCCCGCATGCCGATCGAATTTAGTCGCAGGCGCATACAAACACACACACACACACACACACACTTTACAAACCGCGAAGAGTTAATTATAGCACAGCGCCAACAAGCGTTTGATTACTCGGTTTCTCCTATGCGGACATACCTTTTTCTGCCTGAGGTCAAGGCTGTTCGTTGGTTCGACCGTCGGCGCATCCTCCTGACATGTTAATCTCTCTGCCGTGACGTCCCGCGTGTATCTCGTCAGGAACCTCGCCTTTCCCTCGGATATCGTGAAGTAAGCCGACGTGGGGGACAGGGGGCTGATAGGATCGGCCGAGAGTGGCGTGAAGGGAGCCGAGGGTATCGTTTCGTGTCTGAAAAAAAAAATATATCGCGATGATTACACCTCCGGCCGTTGGTTAATACGTCCTTTTCCTCTCTCCTCTCTCTCTCTCTCTCTCTCTCTCTCTCGCGGCATCTCAGAAAGTGAAAAAATATTCCTATATAATTGTCGTTGTTTGAGAGAGGGCAAACGGGGATTGCGTCAATGAGTGTGAGTCACGATTGAATTAATCCCCTCGCGTTTTCGAGGCGAGGCATGAGCACGATTTGCGAGCGAATTGCGCCGAGAAGAATATCTCGCGGCGCATAAGTTTACATTTGAGTCATTTCATGAATAAGAAGCAATACGCACGAGCCCCGAGATTCCCCGAGAAGTTCACGTGAAGCAACTCGATGTTTGTTCCGCATAAACTATTTTTATCAGTCGATCGACCGTGCGCGCGTGATCCCAAGTTCGTTCGAGCAAGTCTATAAAAGAGGTGAAAGCGACGAAAGAACGGAAAGCGGCGTATATGTTTGCAAAAAAAAAAAAAAATCGCTCGATTGTGCGAATTGCTGGAAATTACACCGGAAGATCAATTAAAAATCGAAATGTATATATATATATATAAGAAACAAGGATGCAAATATAACCCAATAATAATAAGTTTATTAATCATCGTTTGCATGTACGTGTTGCTCGCGTACGAAATTGTCGGGCATTCTCATCGCTGTGTCTAAAAGTTGTTTTCGAAAGCGTCGCGATTTTTCATCTTTCCTCCTGTGAAACATGATAGAAAGTTCGCGCGTGTGTACGACCATAACTAATTTATCATAATGCGTTAATATTTCCTCAGTGATTTTCGGCCGATTCTCCGATTATTATTACTGACAACGATAATTTTACTGCGTTATTCGGGCGCGCTCGTTCGGCACGTGAAATTTTGACAATCGCGTATTATGTGGCACACGCGAGAAGTTCCCTATGTCATGTCGATGAACGCGCGCGTTAGCGGTACAAAAAAAAAAAAAAAGAAAAAAAAAACAAGATATAAGAGGTCGTATCTACTTTTCTGGGAATCCCATTTCCATTTCCCGTCCGACTTGCGAGCGTGTCTCGCGCGCGTCGCCTGCACGATGCGTCATTTTCGATCGTACGTCGGAGACTGGCAAATAATATGCACAAGCGCCGAGCAGTTGGACTTGACAATATCATTTATGGTGGATTACGTAACAGCCTCGATGCTTTGGCACTTTCTCTTCGCGCGCGCGCGCGCTGGAGGAAATGTTGTTCTTAAACGAGCAAGAGAGATTGCAAGAGCGGTCAGATTGAGTTAGGTTTGGGCAAGCATGTAAAGAAAAGTACAAAGAATCATCTGGTTGGAGGTATGATCCTCGGACACGTGCCACAATCTTTTTTTTCGCGGAATGTCGCGCACACGGTAACACGGTTTGGGTTTTCTGCCGCGAAAAAATTAAATTCTTGAGCTTATTCACTTGCTACCGTACAGAACGCGTGATCAAAAAAAAATTTAAATGACAATCGCGTGAAAAACCGAGCAAGAAGCCTCTTCTTTCTTACATGTTTATTATCTATTTGTTTATTATTAATTATTATTTATTAATTATTAATTATTTATTATGAATTAATATTATAAGATATGCTTCTTTCTTATACATATGTTTATATATATATATATATAAATACACATGCAAATGTAACGCGAACCAATTAAGTCGAATGAAGAGAATTTGCGCTCGTATAATGAACACCTTTGGATTTCACAAAGCGTGCGACTTGATAATTAACACGTGATCCAATGCTCGCGAGCACGCGAAACCCATCAATTATCGCATTTAGTCTGTATTTACGTCGTTTTATCTGTCTCGGTTGTAAGAAAAAAATCTTGCTGACCCTTGTTGACGTAGCTGAATGACGACAACGCGGTCCGATGTTGCCGTATGATATCTCGCCTCGCGAAACTTAACGTCTTAATTAAGCGCAAACACTCAATTGAAAGAAAACTTACTTTTTATCGTCCGTGTCCGCGTCCTCGCCGCAGGAGGCCGTTGACTCCTCCAGGGAGAGCTGTCGCCTTGGTCGCCTTGGCTGCAAGGTCGCCTCCACCCTGAACAGGCCGGAAACGTAGTCGGTGGGTTTCTTGTGCTCCGGCGCTGGAACTGATAAGGAACAAGTAAACAAAAAAAAGACATCATCACATGCGCTAGTTTCCCTCCTCGCACGCTTCGTTTCACGCTTCGCGGATCTTCGTGGAAGCCGTAAAGCAACAGAGAATTGCATCGAATATCGCGGCGACGACGACACGTAATTGAATAACGCGGTCGTGTCGCTGATTAAGTTAGCGCTTATTAAAATAGAGGTCATCGCCCTCGAAGCTCTGCCCTCCATTCTATCCCAGATGATAATTGCGCGCTCGCGCGCGCGCGCGCGAGAGCGTGTACGTGACACTGTTCGCGCACACAAGACACCGCGCGGTTTAACGTTTCCGTTTCACGTGTGCGTGAAGCGAGTGTATAAAGCCGACTAGATAGTATATACTGTCAGCGCGAGTTCTGCTCGGCAAGTGCTGTTTAAAAATTGAATAACGTATCTAATTGAATCAACTGCAACGGCGTTTGTCGATGACGTGGAGTAATTCCCGACGCTCGGCTTCGTTCTCGCGCAATTGAGAAACAAAAAAAAAATAGAAAGATCATCGCTCACCGAGTATAGGCACCAGCTTGTCGTTGGGACTGAGTTGACTGGCCAAGTCTTTGCTGAGCTCCTCGCACTCGATCTCTTCCGGCAATTTCTTTCGAGATTCCGGAAGCGGCCGCTGGATCTTGCCGTCTTGTTCCGTATTCTCTGGATTGTCGGTCTGCGAGGCCGCATCGCTTGTACTAGTGTTCACTATGAGCACGACTTCGGTACGCTGCATCAGCGTTAGTCCTTCGATGCCGGGCTGAGGCGACACGCAGAGCGACGACATAGGCGACAACTTGTCCTCCTCGACCGGCGAATTTCTCGGTGAAGAGGAGGAAGAAGCTTTGGAAACGCTTGAGATCGAAGAAGCGGACGATCTGCCGCTCAGTCGGAACTTCGAGGACACGGAGGATCTCTCGACTTGCGATTCCGTCTCGCTCGTCTGACTCAGCCGACTCGGCGAGCCGGATCTGTTCCAGGAACCCGTGTTGTCCGTTTGAGTCGGACTGGAGACTTTTCTGTTAATGGAGACACATTCTATTCGAGCTTCGTTACGCGAGTCCGATGAACTTTTAGGAGGTGATCTGGACAGCAAAACTCGAGGCGACACGCAGGCGTCGATCGATCTGCCCGAGGAAGACGAGCTCGAGCAACTTCCGGATCGTTTTGGAACGGCTCCTCGTAAACTCGCGATCTCGACGTTGTTCGGCGATCTAGGTGGCGAGCTCGTCGGCGGTGGCGGTCTGTCGGAGAAGATAGTAGCCTCTATTGAATTCTGCGTCTCGTGTCCTCTGGACCAACCGTTGTCGCAGGTCGTCGTCGTCGTTGCGACCGACGATGTCGTGGTGTTCACAGAATACGTAGATATCGTGCTATTGGACGTCGACACGCTGCCCGTTCTCTTCTCATTACGACGATTCAGTAATTCGATGTTTTGCGAGGTCATCTCGATCGTGGCACTCCTTTCACGGAAAAAGTCCTCGCCGGTGATTGGAAGCGAACCGCTGATTTCTCGTAGCTGCTTCTGAAAACAATCATTCGGATCTTGTCACTTAATATGTGAAAGACTCAAAACAAATCAACACATTCACAATAGAACTGATAAAAAAATATTAAATATTAGTCTTAATTTTAAATTAATAATGAACAAGAAGAAGATTTCTTCGGGCTCTGAAGTCTTTAAACTAATAAATGAAACAAATTTCGGGTAGTAAGAGCCGTTTGCAGGATGTTATGCAGAATGTGCTTAAATATATGTATATGTATACATATAAGATAAAATAATTTTTTGTTTTTTTTTTTCCTCCATATAGGATGCGGGATTTGCATCACGTATATATAGAGGGACCCCGTATACCCCCCTAACTAATTTTAAAATATTGCGAAAATATGGAGGAAAAAAATTATTTCATCGTATATGTATACATATACATATATTTAAGCACATTCTGCATAACATCCTGCAAACGGCTCTTACTACCCGAAATTTGTTTCATTTATTAGTCTTAATTGTTTAAAAAAATATTAAAATATAAGAAAAAAAATTGTTACATATCGTTTAAAGCGCGCGAATATTACAGAAATTATAAAAATGTTAAATTATCACACGGAACAACGACGAAATAAACGACGAAGCGAATGACGGCGTGAAAAGCCCGCCAAATAACGTCACGTGAACTCGGTGAGAAATTAAATGTTACGGAATCGGATCGCATCTCGCGGCGCGTTCTTGACACCTGCTATATTTGCAGATGCAAAAATAGATAAATTGTTGAAACGCAAAAAAAAAAAAAAAAAAAAAAAAAAAACGCAAACATCGAGAAAAAGAATAATCTCACCTCT
>NW_018020963.1:85310-98770 GCF_002006095.1 Pseudomyrmex gracilis | reverse complement strand
AAGCGAATGACGGCGTGAAAAGCCCGCCAAATAACGTCACGTGAACTCGGTGAGAAATTAAATGTTACGGAATCGGATCGCATCTCGCGGCGCGTGAAAGAGCACTGCTCTAACCCCAGACCCCCCAATTTACAGTTTGTCGTTATGCAAAAAAAAAAAAAAAAAAAAAAGAAACACGCAAACATCGAGAAAAAGAATAATCTCACCTCTCTATTTTGAGGTAGGGGCTCGCAGCTCGCTGCCAATTTTCGACGTTCTCGCTCCAGCTGCCTGTTCCTGTCGTTAAGGACTTCCACGCTCTGCGGCGACAGTCTCTCCCTGCGTTGCTCGTAATCGTATCTTTTCTCTGAATGCCTCTTCTCTTGGTAGTGATGGTGCTGATGCCGGTCCTCGAGATTGTCGTTGTTATTGTTCTCGTTTCGGGATCTCACGTCGCCGGTCTGAAACTTCTTGTTGAGCTCGTGCGGGAGCTTACCGACCATCTCCGCCGAATGTTGCTGCTGGGAACATCTTTCCTCCAACCGATGATGAAGAGCGTCCACGCTGTGCGACTTGGGGAGATCCGAATGCTGCTGATGATTGTTGTGGTGATGATGATGATGATGATGATGATAATGATGCTGTTGTTGCTGCGACGGATGATGCGGCGTGACGCGCAAGAGCACGGGATCGTCGTGATCTCTGGGAGGCGGCCAATCGTCCATTCGAGATGTAGGCGACATTGTCCTCTTGTAGCTGCCCTCGCTATCCGGAGCCCCGCGCTCTCGTCTGTACGCCAAATAGGAAGCTTTGGATTGGCTTCTGAAATAGAAAAAAAAGAAAACGCACATTTTCACATATGATACAAAAAATACAAAATTTAAAGAGAGATTCCGGATCTAGCGGATCGGAAATTTGTTCAAAAACAATTTTTTTGAAAAATCATCGTGTTTTTTCGATGCGTTCTAGACCGAAATCTCTCTTTAAATAGACGATAATCTAACATATAGATAAACCTGCACAGTTGTATTCGCATTCTCGATGATTAATTCCGTTCTAACGTTGATTAATCGTCGACGAGAGTCGCTGCACAGTTACATAGCAGATATGATTACGTATGTGAAGACTCATGTAAGTCAGTAGCGATAAAAACACCGTTTAATCGAGACCGGATGCGGCTATATCACTGTATGTTACATGAATTTTAATTCCTCCTCGGCATACCTCTACGGCTCCGCTTGTTTCTCACGGTCTTTTCTATCTTTTACGGCGAGGCTGCAAGAAATTCTTATTGAAATAGCTCGGATCACTTGCGCGTAACTATTATCATTACGCATCCTCGCATTAATCGTGGAATTTACATGACGATGTTCTCCTAGTATAAATTTACATCATGTATCTACTACGTATTTTTGTATCTTTGCATCTTTGACAAACCGATTCGCGCGAGCAACTTTTTTGACAATATTATTATCTACACATAAAGGCTGTGTTCCAAAATTCACTAAACGCTAAAGATCTATAGTTTACGTCACATATATTATACAATTTTAGCACTGGCAGCGTGCTGGCAGCAATTCTGGAACACAGCTAAAGTAAGCTCTAACAAAAAACACACGAAAAATGTCAAAATGACTTTTTCGTTGGCTCTGTTCGTAATTTTCTTGTAATTCAAGAAAATACAACACGTTGCACAATATAAAGAACAATTATTTCAAAAAACTTATATGAACTACTGTCATTGATTTTTGAAAATGTAAATATAAATAACAACAAACTGCTTATTATACTTACACATTATACACATATATATGTATATAAAAAATTCATCTATATATAAAATTCATATCTATATATAAAATTTATCTATATAAAAAATTCAATGGATGATTTATCATTTGCTATGCAGACTGACACTACATTAGGGAGTCGATTGTGTATCCATGCAATGTAGTGAAAATTACAAAAGTGAGCAAATTTACTAGTTGTTGACCAATAAGATCATAGATATTTTAGTAAATTCGTTCACTTTTGTAATTTTCACTATATTGCATGATACACAATAGACCTCCAGAATTTGAGAATTATTGAGATTCAAACGTATTCGATGCAAAATTTATTGCAGCTGATGAAATGAAAAAACTTGAAGAAAGGTGATAAAGATGAGAGAGAAGATAGTCGTACATTAGAAAGCAAAATTATAAATAATGACTATAAAAGAGCTGTTGAATTCTGGAAAAGTGAAAAAAGGGACATTGCACTTTATCAACAACACATCATCGTTTTAAAAAGGTAAATTCCTTGTTGCAGCTGTATAAATAAGATTTATAAATAAGACCTTTAGATAAATAAGATAAAAAGTTGGTACTCATAGACAAAAACTATTACATATTTCTAAATAAGTCTTGATCAAATTCAAAGATGCTAACGAAAACAACAGAATTATTCATTATCTCATTATTTATTATAGTATATATAGTTTTTTCCGATAGTTAGATATATGTTTCTTTATGTTATGTTTATTCACTCACGAAATAAATTAAACTAACTTTGTTCTTTTACAAAACTTGAGTCGGTTTATTAAACGTGTGAATGGTTACAGGAATGAACTTGGAATGAATGAAGATACATAATTTAACAAGAGAATAGTTGTTAAGAATAATTGAATGATTATGTATCGATTGCTAGGATGACATTCGATTGTAGTAACGATATCGATGTATCGATGTATCGATTACTACACTTATCATGTTGGATTATTTTTGGAGCAATGAATTCACCGGGCGATGCATTGTAGGTACGTATTCGCGAGTTTTTCAGTAAGCTTAAGCAATAGTTAAATTTCTGTTGCTATTTTGTTACGTATTGCGGTATTTGTTAGCATGTCGTAAATTCTATCGAAAGATCACTCAAATTTCGTAGAGATTATGTAGCGCATTACAAACATTCGCGTGATTGTTAATAGTACGTAGTAGTTTTATTTAGCAACCCCGTTTACCGAATACCGTTTTTTTCGCAATATTTTAAATCAATCAGGGGGGATATTCGGGGTCTAGACTCGAAGTCCGGAAATATTAAGAAGTGCACTTCAGGAATTCAACGTTTGCAGCGTTGCATCGATGTAAACGACATCATTTCGAGCATTTTTCATGACGTAAGAATCATGATGCCATTTTTGTGCAATATTTTCACAAATGTGCCTATTAGAGTATATACAGGATGTCCGACAATTACTTAACATCTCTTATAGGAAAGTAGAAAGAGTAAAACTGAGTTAAAAAATCCTATACCATTTTACGAGATTCGCAATAATTACCGAGATCTTAATTAACAAAGATCCGCAAATAAACATGCATCGAGCTGTCTCACGCGCGTCGTCTACAATACAGTCGTAAGCCGTAAGCCGTAAGAAATTGACCAATCACATACAAATCACGGAAGAATAATCGATTGTAATTGGTCAATTTCTTACGGCTTACGACTGTATTGTAGACGACGCCTAAAGGACCTTCTACAATAAGATATTAGTAATAAATTAGAAGTCAGAAGCAAGAAATTAACTAATCACAATCGATTATTCTTCTGTGATTTGACTGTGATTGGTCAATTTCTTGCTTCTGACTTCTGATTTATTACTAATATCTTATTGTAGAAGGCCCTTAAGACAGCCCGGCGCGGGAAATATATATACATATATATGTATATAAATATTTCCGCAACAACATCTAGCGTACGGCTCTTATTGCTGTTTATATATTTCGCGTTTAGAAACCTCAGAGCCTAAGATTTTTTATTAATTACTACTTTTATGTTCTTTTTGTTCGTGTAAGCGTGTAGGCACAGGGGGGGGTTTCGCTCCCCCGCAGGGGAAGTGGCTTTGCCTCTATCCTTGCTCCCCCTCCTTCGAGAAATCATGTAGACTCTTTCGACATACAGCGACATTTACTTGGATCCTATGCAATAACGAAATAAGAAAAAAAGAATGATTATTTACAGATATTTTATTTTTTTCTTATATTGAGGGCGGATAATGTTTTGCCATAATATCAAAAAAACGCTTGTATACGTTTGGTAAATGCATAAAAAGCATACGTTCGCGNTTTAAAGTCGCATCTGTTCCACACCGTAAACAATTATAATATGTCCATAAATATCTTTACTATCAACAAGAAAATTTATTAATTTCTATTTTAGAGCAAAGCATTAAAATTCTGAAACTTGAAATTGTCATATGTATATAACCAAGACTGTCCTCCGCGAAAGTTTTTTGAATAATTACTTAGTATCTGCCCTACAACATATCTAAAGCCCATCAAAATCGGTGAAGTGTAACCTTAAATGCATATTAACCTTCAATAAATACATAATACATAATATATAATATAATATATAATAAATATATGTACTTTAATAAAGAAGTAAAATTTTTTTCAGGATACAGGAATTTCCCCAGAATTTATACCGATGAAACAACAGCACAAGAAGAAAAAAGCTGGCAAAAAACGTGTTTTTATTGCTATGGAAGGAAGGCGTTTCTATTACATATGAAAATTATAGAATTTTTGTATAACGTAAAAGAAATATAAGACTTAATAAATTACTAAAAAATATATATTTGAGAGTTTTTCCAAGAATACTTTATTCATCGCAGCGAAACACGCGAATAGGGAAAAGAAGAAGCTTTTTGCTACCAAATGGCGGATTTCCTCAGAAAAAGACAATATGGCGGTTACAGCCGTTATTCACTTGTATCTCGAGAACAAAGGCAAAATGGTAATTATAGTTTACCTTCAATATCCCACTTTTGAGCTGTAAGATTTATAAGGGATTTATTCNTATGATAATCCAGTAACGGAGAAAGTTCCGAAATCTCAAGTCGCAAAGTATTGGCGTGAATCATTGGGCCAAACCTCTTGTAGACCATATATGTAATACTCCTATATTGCTAGTCGCGTATCTTCGCAATGAGAGGCACGAGGCCCGAGAAAGGGAGACGCACGAAGTCCAAATATGGGCATAGATGGTCGATTCCATAATCCTCGTCGCCAAAAACTGTTATGTTTATTCACTCACGAAATAAATTAAACTAACTTTGTTCTTTTACAAAACTTGAGTCGGTTTATTAAACGTGTGAATGGTTACAAGAATAAACTTGGAATGAATGAAGATACATAATTGAACAAGAGAATAGTTGTTGAGAATAATTGAATGATTATGTATCGGTTGCTAGGATGACATTCGATTGTAGTAACGATATCGATGTATCGATGTATCGATTACTACACTTTATAAATGGTTTGTGCGAGTTTGTACGATTTTTTTAACCTAATTACGTAACGCCTCTAATCTATTATTTTCGAGTTACAAAATTTACTACCAGTACTGAAAATCTATGTAATGTAAACTTTAAATTTCAGTAAAAGTTCTAAAAGTGAATTTTGTAATATATAAGCTTGTCTTTTTATAGTTTTTCCTATTGTTTTATCTAATTAGTAGTTAATATAGTAGTATAATAGTATACGATATATAGGGAAAATGACGTTCTGATCTATGATTGGTTGACTTTGTTTGTTACGGTTACTGGCAACATGGGTACGTATGACCAATATTGAACTCAGTTCTTCATTGCAAGGCGATGAAGTCAGTTCTTAATGTCAACATCTATATGATATATATAAAAAAATCTCGCGTGCATAAAATGCGATTAAACACAAAAAACAAAATAAAAATAAAAACCAGTACAGACGACATTGTTGTTTCGTCGCAGTTTTGTTTAAATAATACGGTGCCATCAATGTGTTTCAAAAATAAATTAATACAGATAATAAATAAATACAGATAAATATTATTTGAATTGATATTCGCGCGACATCATATTAAGACATTTACCATTGCCTAATGTGATTTAATTAAATACATGTGCAGAAGTAAAGTAAAGTGTATAAATTCTAGAAGAGTACAAATAGAATGTTCGTTTTTTTTCCGCCATATGCTTTAGTGAATAACATCCAAGTTTAAATTATAACTGACAGAATTCAACGAACAGATATTGAAGGTCAACAACAGTATTTTTAACAATACAAAGTAAGTACAAACTTACAAAACAGTTACTATTTTGCAGTTACTTGTTGGGATCAGAGATGCCAGTTTTGAGACGTTTGCAACAGAACGTGGAGAGGACGTATAAAGTATAAAGCACACACGTACCCAGTATAAAGAGCGGTATTCCCTCCATGCTACCGTGCTACCAAAAGTCTGGCATCATCGATGCTAGGCATTGAAGACGGAAAGAGAACAGAGACGAGGATTTCGAAAAAGAGAAAAGAAAAGAAGACGAGATGGAACTGACCTATCGAAAATATGGCATAGTATTATTATATCTATGTATTATAGTCAAAACCGTCGAAAAGGCGGTCCTAGAACAGTAATGGAAATTCGAACCCGCGCACGCTACCGTTTTTCCCCCTTTCCTTACACACACATAGACGCTTTATGAACCGTTCTATGACTTTCAAACGATCTATGGACGTCTTGGACGTCGGCGCCCTGCTGAATTGCACTAAACCGAGCGTGATCGTTATAGAAATAAAAAATATGTATAACATTTGTTTTTGAATTACGTAATCTGTGAGAGCGCAGCGAGGCAAAGACAGTAGGTATCTTTCTGATAATATTAAAAAAATATTGAAGAATGTTATCTTTCGTAATCCCCACTAAAATCAAAGATAATGCACCATAAATTACAAAAACTCTATCTTTTGCTATGTAACTAAAACGCATAATAAAATGGATGCTTTTCAGCTGCGTTTTCACAGGCGACATTATAATGTGTGTATAATAACAACGTCTGTTAATTTCGAGAAAAGCATATCATTGTGTCTCACGCTAATAGACACTATGTGTGCACGTAACTGAAAAAAAAAACATCTAATGTAAGAAAACACTAAGCGGTATAAGATATCGAAAGCGAAATCAATATTACGTGTTAAAAAAAACTCCTGACCAAAAATTTCGAGAACATTATTTTATTTTCAATAATTATACCAATTATTGTGAGAGCAACCTGAAGAAACTATATAATTTACTGTCTTTTCTGCTACATATTTTTTTATGAGGTATTTTATCGTAGATTGTTTGCTTTCGTAAATTTGTAGATTCTTAGGTATCTTAGATAAATCGTAAGAGAGGGGTTGAAGCAGATCACTCTGTATAATAATCGCGTATCAAGCATGACTTTCGAGAAGGCGTACTTTCAAGAAGTTTAGACGCCAAGATTGAAACTTATCGATACGTACGCGCGTATCAAAAAAATACAAGGCTATTCATCCCCGTTCCGTCACTGGCAAATTCGGTGCGAAGTGCCGACTTTCGATTCGCCTTCTCTTAAGGGAGTTATTGTGGTACAATACACTTCAAAAGTATAATACCGCGAGCTGCGCGCGCCTGGATTCATTGCGTACTTTTTGAATGTCGCTACGGTGCGATAGACTGGGTTGTTGTCTTTACGCTGGATGCACGCTGATTAGCGGATCTTTATTAATTAATAGTTTAGTCGAGAAGGCGTACTTTCAAGAAGTTTAGACGCCAAGATTGAAACTTATCGATACGTACGCGCGTATCAAAAAAATACAAGGCTATTCATCCCCGTTCCGTCACTGGCAAATTCGGTGCGAAGTGCCGACTTTNGATTCGCCTTCTCTTAAGGGAGTTATTGTGGTACAATACACTTCAAAAGTATAATACCGCGAGCTGCGCGCGCCTGGATTCATTGCGTACTTTTCGTACGTCGCTACGGTGCGATAGACTGGGTTGTCCTTACGCTGGATGCACGCTGATTAGCGGATCTTTATTAATTAATATTTCGTTAATTATTGCGAATCTTCCAAAGTGGTATAAGACTTTTTGTCTTAGAATAACCCCTTCTATCTGTCTACAAACGGTGAGACGGCAATTAGGGGACACCCTGTATATATATGTATATATACATATATATATATTCACATATATGTATATTTGTGTGAATATATATATATATATAGATATGAATTTTTTAATTAAATTTCTTTCAAATTTTGTAAAGAAAATTCATTACTCTCTTCAAGACACAGGTTTGCTTCTTATTGGCTATTCAACCATCTTTTTGAAGACAGTGGGAGGGGCAACTTGTATTGTAAGATTCTGAAGAACCTAACAAAACTATCAGTGTAAATTTTATTTGAAATTTAGTTTTTACTCGTCTAATATACTGTGCAATTTTGTTCCAAAATTTTCTTACCAAAAAATGACGAAGACAATATGTGATCCAGAGAACAACCAAAATAATAATCAACCAAATGACACGTTTAAGTGCAGTGTAAGTTTTTTCAGAAATATTAAATAATATTTGCTATGTGTGCTATTTTTTTACATAAAATCTAAAAACTTTTAGACTTTCGTGAAAACACAAAAAGTAAAATGGTTTTTTGTAACAAAACTATTAATTCTCGATTTTTCGCTAAACTGTACTTTGATTTTTAGGCTTTTTTTTTGTTATATTTTTTCGATTAATTTTAAGCAGTAGTGAACAATTTAATCACTTTGAAAAAATGCTTTCAGAAATGTGCTATAAAATTCAACTATAAAATGAATTGGACCAACACAATCTCTCTACTTGTACACACACTAAAGACCCAGGACAATAAATCATTTTTCTAAGTACATTTTTAAACTATTTTAAATAATATTCAGTTTTATATTTTGCATGCAAAAAAGATTCAACAAAAATATATTTTAAGAATTGTATATTATATATTACAGAAAGAATCGCAGAAATACAACATGCGTACAAAAATACAATAAAATGTATAAAAATGAATAAAAAGCTAAATAAAGAAAAAAAAAACTAAACTTACGTGTAAAATGTAAAACCAATTGTGTTTTTGTTTATTCTGTCCTTTTATGAGAAGTAAAAAAATTGTGATATTTGATGCTTTTGCGGTGTGTTGTAAACTTCTTTTTCTCGAAAAACTTTTTTATAAATACTACAAAACCTTCTTTCTTTAAAACCATGTTTTACAAAAAAAGTGATATCAAAATGTAGCACCCAAGTAAACTTTTGTACGTTATTATATTAAAAACCAATATACGATAAAAAAACGATATTGAATAGATCAAGAGGCACGGTAGTGCCTCGCGCCAAGTATATGCGCAAACGAAGTGCGCGCGCGCTGCGCGAGATACCCCGTGCCCAGAGATGCCAGATCGGAGACTCAGTAAGCATGCAACAGCAAGTGGAGGGGATACGCACACAGGCGACAGCCGTGTCCGTGTGGTTGGCCAACCATTGGCCGAAGCGCCGAGCGCACACGGACACGGCTGTCGCGTGTGTGCGTATCCCCTCCACTTGCTGTTGCATGCTTACTGAGTCTCCGATCTGGCATCTCTGCCCGTGCCTCTTATAGGCGAGATTTAGCCGAGAGCCTTTTCGAGATTTTTCGATCTCAACAACGGCTAAACCGATCGAGTTCGGCCTAGACTCGATTGAAAGTTGAGATCGAGGCACGACAAAAAGTATTTCACAATTTTTTTCGTCCGTGCCTTCCCAACGGAGATATCTCGCTACAAAGTCCAAAATCTCGAAAAATTAGGTTTTATAAGAATTAAGAAACGTGGTCGTCATCGTCGGACAGTTAATGCGCGACTTCACCGACAGAGCAAAACGTGCCCTTTCTCTTGTCGTCAGTAGTGATGATTTCTATGTATGTATATATATGTACGAGTATAAGTACATGTCGAGAAGGAATATCTAATTGAATTGAAGTTTATGGTGGGACAATTAATAAAACAAAATGGCCTAGAGGCGCTAAAAATATTTACATACTCTTTTTGGAAAAAATTAAGAAAAATCAAACTCTCTCAAATAAAAAAAATATTTAAAATTGCTTATAATAAGTAACCATTTTATAATACTTTTGCGTCAGATAAAAACAATAGCAAAAATTTCTTGCCGAATATGATTAGAAGTCACAGAAAACAATTTTTTTAATGGAAATACTTTCAACACTTTGTTATACGTATTATTTTGTTATTGTTATTATACGTTATTGTTATTATGTAGAAATACATTGTATTGTGTTGAAAGAAGTGTTTGTCAAAAACATATTCCACAAAAATGTGTGATATCCCGAACAAAATACCTTTTCAAAAAAAAGTAAAAAAAGGCGTCAAGTACATGCGCAACTTGTATATCTCTAGAAAACATATTGCTATAAAAATCTTTCTCTACAAAATCTATTCTACAAAAGAAATGATATCAATAAGTAGCGCCAGTAAAATCTTGTATATTTATACATTATAAGTAAAATCTTATATATTTATATATTGTTGCAAAATATAAAATATTATATTTGTAAGTTGTTTATACGTTCTAAAATAAAAAATATGAAATATTCCAAAACAATAGAAAGTTTAAAATATTATGTGATCAGTGTACTTTGTATATAAAGCACTCATCGATGTAAGAAATGACCTCGCCTTGCGTGGACAATCTTAAACTATGTCGAATCATATAGATTTCGCTTTGTGTGAAAAGTCAAAAACCCATGTAAAATTTTTTAAAATAAAAAATATTTAATGTAAAAAAACTTGGCGCGGCTGCACCAAAAACTAAAAACAGAGCACACACACTAGCACACATGAGCTATTTATGTACTTCACATATAAAAATTTAATTTTAGAATAAATCAATTAGCATAGCGCTACAAGAGTGTAGCAATTATGAGAGTTCTTCAACTAATTTTCGATACTTTTGAGAATCACCGTTAGATGAGTTTTGTCGAAAGAAAATAATGTTATTTCATCAAAAGAGTTCGAAAAGTACGTACTTTGTTGTATGGTTAATAAAAAAAACTATTGAGTAGCTATAATATCAGAGTAAACTTTAATTCAATATAGTTTTCGGTGCAGCCGCGCCAAGTTTTTTTATATTAAATATTTTTTATTTAAAAAAATTTTATTAAATATTATTATTAAATATTTTTTATTTAAAAAACTTTTTTCTTTTGTTACACTTCTGTGTTCTAGTAAATGTTTTTGTAAATAATCACGGAAAATACAGTGTTTTGATGGGTTATTTGTTAGTTTCACTAACAAATCGTTTTGTTATATAACACCGGGTCTATAACACCGAGTATTTCGGATATAATAAAACATACTTAAAGTAAGTGGGATATCCTCAAAACAAGAACACAATTTTTTCGGTGTAAGCTTGCGCGTGGATTTGAGTTGCGGCATGAGATTCAGTTCACAACAGATGTATCGATACATGTGTTTGCATAACATCTGCCAAGTCGTACGCAACATCGTCTTGTGCAAAAACAATAGACTGGCTGTACCGCATCGTCTAATATATGAGTGCTATTCCATATGCGATTTTTAGTCATAGAAAGCGAACTGTTTAACAAAGGAAAATATCACCACGCTATGAAGTTGTTCTATCACCTCGATTTTATAGGTCACGGTGTTGAGCCGAGCTCGATGCTTTAAAACGTGACGATTTGTTCGAAGGGATAGAGTATCAGCAAATATGTAAATCGCGACAACGGGTTGTAATCGTTTCTTTCTTTTTTTCTATTTGCGCGTCTATCGCGTCGAAGTCCGAGTCCGTTCGTGTTAGTTATTGAGAAAAAAAGGGAATTTATTGTATGTCGGCGCGTCACGTTGCAAGAAAAAGGGGCCCGTGGAGTCCCCAGGACGTAACAATACGTTTTTCCGCCTATAGATCGTTTGTGCGAGTTTGTTCAGAAATCTCGTTTAAATTCCGCGCTTTTAATTGAACATTCAAACGGAAAAAGGATGCAGTGCGGCGCATGCCGTTTTGCGAACGGATTGCGCTGACACATATGTGACGCCGCAGGAAAGCACTAATTCACAAACAGTGAAAAATTTTATTTTTTTTACCGACTTATGTTCTATGCATAGATTGCCTATCTATTCTTTTTTGTAAGTTTTATGAGTAAGCTAAAAGTGCAGAGTTCTGCTTTCGAATCTTTCTTATTCCCTTATAATGTGACCATCATCTAACTTAATCACGCGTAAACTTTAGAACTTTCATTTATCATTGAATGAACAGTTAACGATAAGAACCATGACGTACCATCGATCCTTCGAAATATCTTATGAAGCAACCTTCGACACAAGAAATATCCAGGCTATCGCGCAGCCGACCGATAGAAAATGTTCAAACAGAACAACTTTCTGATTATACTATTCTAAATTGTGTAGAGTAATCGGCCAATAGGAACCAGATGCAGGGTTTTATTTGCAATAATATAAAGGAGTTGTGTGTCGAAACGTTTCAACTTATATTTAAGTCATCTACAGTCAACAAAACATTAACACTTCAACGCAATATAATTTAAAATTAGTTTGACAAAGATAGATGTATCAAACTAATTTTAAATTAAATAAAACTCTGCATCTGGTTTCTATTGGCCGATTACTCTACACAATTTAGTTTTATCGAACTAACCCGAGGACGTCCCTCATATCCACATATTTTATACTATTCTAATCAGACGGTCCAACAGTCCAAAAAAATTCTGAATAAGATCTTTCGACTAAAATCTGATCTTATATAAACCGACTCCGAACGATCAAGGCAGTCAGTCCTAATCGCAGTCGCAGTCTTAAATCCGAAGCCACTCCGGTCAATCTCAAGCATCGTATAAAACTCAAGTATTATAAAATCGTTGCGAACATAGATTGTAAGTAATTGTAAAGAATCATGTGATCTTGAAAACTAATAATATTCTGTGATATTATTAGTTTTTAAGATCACATGATTCTCAAACTTGTCAGACGTTTGTAGTCGGTTTTCTTTATAAATTGTATTTTGATATTATAAGTCACAACTAAAAGTTTAACGCTTTGTTATTGTCTAACGTCGTTCAAGCATACATGACGTTATAATTAATAAAATGTATTTTTTTATTAAACATTTGGCAGTTCTTTTCTTTCAACCTATCCCTATCATTTTTATGATTCATATTTGTATTATCTTTCCTTCTTTTTTTCTCTCCTTTTTAGTTAAAACTATTAAACACATGTATGTTATCATAATCTTCATGTATACATATATCTTTATGTATATATACTTACGCATATAAAAATTCTTCTAATAATACTTTTTTCTTGAATAATATATTATACGTAATAATTATTATCTAAACAATGTTTATAACTTTGCTGATTCTGATGTATCAGTTATCATATATTTATTGGTTAAATTGTATATATAAATTTTCAATAGCAAATAATTAGATGATGAATTTACAAAAAAAACAACTAATAAATATAATAACAGGAAAATTTTTTGGCCATTTGAAGCAAACAACACTGGTGAAAATGTGTGTGTGATAGTAACGTTACTTTATTCAAAGCACGTAATGTATAATATAAAACGTTTTCTGCCTTTGATTAGGCCTTTATCAATATATATCTAC
>NW_018020963.1:56012-84655 GCF_002006095.1 Pseudomyrmex gracilis | reverse complement strand
TTGTCCCAATCAAAATCATGAGAACATTGAATCCTGTGATCTGTAATAACTGATCCTTGAGAAGAATTTCTTCTAATATGATTTTTATGTTCATTAATTCTTAGATGTAACATTCTTTTAGTCTGTCCAACGTAAGAAGCATCACAGTTCAAACAATTAATTTTNTACACCACAGAAGGACGTTTGGATATTGGAAGAGGATCTTTCAAAACCTTAATAAATCTGGACAATTTGTCAATGCTATAAAAGGCAAAGTGTGTGTTACTCTCTTTCGGAAAAATATTAGCAAATTTGTTTGAAAAGTTATTAATATAAGGCATCACAAACCAACGTACATTATTATCCTTCGATGATTTGTTCGACAAGAATCTTCTTATGTCATTGTTTTTAAAAAAATTGTATTTCAGTCTTTGTTTAAAAATATCAAAAATGAAGTCATATGGATAGTTATTATTAATTAAAATGTTAAAAATTAAGTCAAAGTTTTTGGCATGAAATTGTGGATGAGATAAAAAGAAGCCCCTGTCGACAAGGCTAATAACAGTACCTCTCTTTTGGCATATAGGATGGTTGGAAAAAAAATTTAAGTATTTGCCTGAGAATGTCGGTTTGTGGTACCAGTCGTGTATGAGTCTATTGTTATGTTTTATAATTGTAATGTCCAGAAAATTAAGTCTATCGTAACCAATCTCCATAGTGAATTGTAAACGTGGATGATATGAATTGTAAATTTCTAGAACATCATCAAATTGATGTGATGGAACCATGAGCGCTATGTCATCTACATATCTAACATGTAGAGGTGGGATGAAAGATAAAGAACTGATGGTGAACGATTCTAAATCCTGCATGACTATATCTGCTAGGATTGGTGAGAGAGGAGATCCCATGGGAGCGCCAAAGGTTTGCTTGTATATTTTATCATTGAAAAGAAAAAATGTAGAGTTAAAAACAAAATTGATTGCAATAAAAAATTCTTCTTTAGTTAAATTGGTACTGAGCTTTATCAAATGCCATCTCTTTTCTAGACCTTTGATAGCTAGATCCAGAGGAATGTTAGTGAATAATGATATGACATCCAGAGATATCAATTCAAAGGATTGATCATAAGTCACCCTGGAGACACGGCTAGCAAGATGGAAACTATTGAGAACATATGTAGGAGGAGAATCAAGGTTTTTAGAAATAATTTTGTGTAAAAATATGACTGTTAGTTGTAGATATAATAATTCTAAAAGGATTGCCAGGTTTGTGGATTTTAGGAACTCCGTAGGCTCTAGGAAGAATAGTGTGTGAAACGTTTAAGTGTTTGTATGTTGACCGTTGTACACTTCTGTCGGTTCTTAGTTACTTTTGTATCACCAAATTGTAATCATGTGACTCGATTAAGTTTATGTCAATAACAACATCATTATGTGCGTTAATTAAGTGATAAATTCCATCTAATTATCTGTAAGTTATAATTGTAATTTAAATATTTGCGAATCTAACATTTGATTTATTCTTTGTAGATATATATTGATAAAGGCCTAATCAAAGGCAGAAAACGTTTTATATTATACATTACGTGCTTTGAATAAAGTAACGTTACTATCACACACACATTTTCACCAGTGTTGTTTGCTTCAAATGGCCAAAAAATTTTCCTGTTATTATAAGAATTTTTGAAGCGTTTCTATACTTCCTTTTATAATAATAAATATAAATTTTTAAAATTAGTTTTAAATTATGCAAATAAAAAATCAAAGTAAGTTTTACTAAAATTTATGTTAAAATTAATAAGTTAATATAATTACATAATTATTTTTATTTTTCAAATACATACAAGGAGTTAGCAAGATTCTTGGCAGTCGTATGTCTCAGATCAGATGATGCGTCAATGACGAGGATCATCAATAAAAGAAACACAAAAGACTTCGTAATGCCCATCTTATCGCAGGTAATGAAACTTGTTCAAGAAGCTTAATATACGCGTAATATGTTCGAAGATCAGAATGAAATAACTTGGAATGTCCAACTGTGTTTTCAGAAATTTTTTTCAATCCGTGTGTGTAATTTTTGATTTACGCAGAACGATTTCCCAGACGTGCGCATCCGTCAGGACGAAGAATTTTGCGTGTAGTGCAACAATTGCGCGAGAGTGGTTGTCTCGTACACAATCATGAACCAATTGATGCATCATTCTTACGTATTCGCGATAAAGAACGCATTCTTGACGCGTTCGAGGAAGATCCTGGGACCAGTGTGCGTGTCGTTGCGAACGCTTTAAGTTTATCGCGGTATGCAGTACATCATACCTTGCAAGTTAATTTGTTGCATCCGTATCATTATCAACGGGTGCAACAGCTTTTGCCTCAGGATCAAAACCAACGAATTTACTTTTGCGAAGGTATTGTGTTAGTAAATTTTAATATTTTTTATTTAAACAAATTACATGTAATTGTTAATAAAAACATGCGTAGGTTTTCTCGCGCAATATCGGCGGAATGCTTCTTTCCCCGATTTAATTTTGTGGACTGACAAAGCTACCTTTACGCCAACGACGTTTTCAATTCACATAATTTTTTATATTGGGCGGAAGAAAACCCGCTTACTATTCAGGCGCGTTTCAATATCGCTGGTCCATAGATGTATGGACGGGTATAATTAGAAATCAAGTGGTGAGTGATATAAAAATAAAGTAATAAATTTTTTGTTATTATTTTTCTTCACGATTTTCAGATCGATCCGGTTTTTTTTCCACCGCGTTTAAGTGGGGGAATTTACGCGAACTTTTTAGAAAATGAATTGCCAGTGCTCCTTGAAGATGTGCCTTTTTATGTGCGGGCAAATCTAATTTACCAACACGACCTCCTGCGCATTTTTCTCAATAAGCTCGCGACATATTAAACGCGCGTTTTCCGGAAAGATGGATGGGTCGTGCTGGTCCAATCAACTGGCCGCCACGGTCGCCAGATTTAAATGTTTTAGATTTTTTTGTTTGGGGTTACATTCAAAATCTAGTAGAATATCGGCGTGATGGTACAGAAATCGAAGTACGTGAAGCTATTGTCGCGGCCTTCGATACCATTACGCCGGAAATAGCACACAGTGCAACGCGCGACATTGTTCGAAGAGCCGAACTTTGTCTACGAGAAGAAGGACGACACTTTGAACAGTTCTTGAATTAAATAATGAGAGTGGAGTAGGCCTCCCGGGGAAACCACTAAAAAAAAACGCACCGTGCTATCTACCGCAAGGTGGTGTGGAAATGATAGCGCTGCTCGCATTTCTCTCTTTCGTCTAAATAACATTAAATAATATTATTAAAAATAATATTATTAACCATAATAAAAATATTATTAACCATGTTTATTAATTTTTAGAGCGCGCGGCAGCTCGCTGTTTGCAACGTTACATTGCGTCGATCATCAATCAGTTAATTGCGGAGAGCAGAGCTTCTTCCCCTCGAACCCCTTGCTTCGCTGTGTACCGCCGAATATCGATTGACCGTAAGATCAGGTAAGACGACCTGTCGAGCTTGGGATCCTTTTTAACTCCGCCCCTCGTTACTCTGACAATCACACACTTCTATAGAGTCAGGTTTATTGCTTTCCACGCGCTCACATTGGCTCACATTTATTGCTTCATATTTCATTAACTATTGCGAATTTCGCAAAATGGCAAATAACTTTTCGATTCAGTTTTTTTTTCACTCACTCTATCTCCATACTTCGGCTGTGTCAAAATTTCACGGACACCTTGTATATACATATATATATATATATACATATATATCAAAAACATATTCTTTTGATGATAATAATTTAAGGTTGGCTCTGCTTTTATATATATATATATATATTATATGTATCAATTTTCTGTATGTCTGTAAATAACGAGATTACGGTGACATCGCGGTGCATGGTGTTTCCTGTTGACAAGATTCTCATAACCTACTGAACGCATGCAATCTAAATGACAGTGTCTTCGTCGCGACGTCACTTACAAAATCAGAATGCGTAGAATGAGTAGCGTGTGAGAGCGTAAACACCACCTTCGCGGATAGACAGGTGTCTGCCCTCGCGCGACAGACGAAATTCGGGTCGAGTGCTCGATTCCTCATCCGTTCGTTTCCTGCCAAGGGAAAACTGGCATTTGTCGGGCAGACAAAACTCTCATCGCAGAGGTTTAGCGAAAAGCAAAAACTGTCGCGCCGCACACTGTCGCAAGAAAGAAACGATAATGTAACGATGATCTCGATACAAATGAAAGCGTTGAAGAAAAGATGAGAGAAAAAGCGATCTTCTTTGTGATTGTTTTATAGTGCGATTTTAATTACAAATGTGTGAGCATACATATTTTATACAATATCACGCGGAAGAGCGTTACACATGATTTACGAGTGGTTATATAAACGTCTTATAGAACGCGAATATTGCTGAGAAGGAGCATGTGGATGAGCGAAATATTTCCGTTTCCGATATAACGGACGCGTGAATAGTTGAGAGTGACACACTTTAACGGAGGAGCAAGAGAGCGCGAACGGCGAACTATATCAAAACGACTGTCAGAACGCTACGAGGCATAGCATTCGAGTATTTCTCATCAATATTTGTGAACTGTCATGCTCTCGCAAAGATATGTCGCATTTTCGAGGCTTCGCACATTGAAGGCTTCGCGTCGGAAACCTGTCGCGTATCGTTTCAAACTTTTATTCTCGAACGAAAAGAAAAACACGGATGTCAGCAATATGTACGTACGAACCAGAGAATTTCTTTCAACAAGATGAATAATATTCCAGTTAAAATATCACAAAAAACAATATACTTAAAGAAAAAATATTAATAATTTGTATTCTTAAAAATATATACGAAGAAATATCAGATAAATTAAATAAATCTTTTATATATATTTATTAATATCATATAAAAGTATTATTAATGTTTATTAATATTATGTAATATTATTTATTAATAAATATATAAAAAGACTGTGATTTAATTTAAATTGTGCTGCAAAAAAATTTCCAAAGCTTTATCTTTGTTTGAACGTGCAAAACACAACAAGGAAGTGTGTAATACATAATTTTAAGAAATTTCACTAAAAGAATCGTTGTTTGGTTATCTGGGCCATACAACTGATAATCTCGCGCGACACGATGTGAATAATCGGGCCGAGATATCTCCGACCGAAATACAACTCGAAAGCGAAACGTGACGTTTTTCGCTCCTTTTCGATAAATTTCATCAGAGTCAAGATCGAACTTCGTACCATCATTTAGATACACATTTTTTTCCTTAGTCAGCAACAATGCGACTGATGATTAATTGATCAATTAAATTCATACAATGATGTCGCATATTATTTTGCATGAAATGAATATAAATCCTTCGACAAATTGTAGAAACGTGCAATCGTAATCCGTTCCTTTATCTAATAAATTACATGACGCTGCGAGAAACGCTACGCATTTCCTCGTTTCGTCTCTCGCGCAATTTTCATACAGTGAAAGTAATTCGTAACGTTAATGCTACAATTGCTACGTGAGTAATGACAGTGTGAGAACATTCCGCTTTTTTTAATCAGATCGTAACGTTAATAATTATCGTGTAAAATCTCGTCAAAATATTATTTATTATTTTCAAAAATTCTTATGTGAAATTACAAGAAAGTTTTGCAGAATTTACGTGTATCAACAGGCAGAGCACATAAGCGCATTTTGTTTCACTTTGCTCTCTTCCTGCCACGAAAAAAAATCGCACACGATGAAAACAAAACATCGGTGGCGTGGGAAGAGAAGGTCTCTTATCGATTTATCATGCCCGCATGGCAACGTTAACATAACGCGTTATCGCTCATACGCGTTCACGCGACTAATATATTCCCCCGATGTGTATACTTGACTATTCATCGCCATCAAGCTTCGTTCACCTGCTGCTTACGTATATCGCGTCGATAGGTTTGTTAAAAATTTAATGAAAGCTGAAGTCAATTAATACCCGAGTGAAATTAGATTCATAGATATTTTCCTCAGATATTTCCACGGTTTATCTCGACACTACAGAGTTTACATACTTAAAATATCTAATCTCTGTGTACTTGATTCTTTCTTATCGAGAAGAAGTGAAGTGTTCTTATTTATTATACAAGTTAAATTCGAAGTGATTAAAATGACATAAAAAGAGATTTAATTAAATTACGAAGACGGTTATAAAAAATGTAATATGCAACTACCTGCTGGAAAATAGAATTGCACATCATACTTATCTCTCAAGATTACTATATTATTACAGATTAGATATTAGGTATTAATCGTGATAAGCTTATCTTTACAAAAATTCTACAGATTAATTGATCTACATGTACGTGAACGGAAAAGTAATTAACTCGTCGCGTGTAATAAACAGCTTGATTAACGAGACGCTACTCGCTAACTATAAATAAAACGTGCAATTGCCTGGAATTATACTATTATTATACGCAGCGTCAATGTTGCGTGACAAACGGCAAATAAATTTGTAAATTTACATAATTTCATATCCGCGGAAAATACGCTTTAAGATACTGTGCAAAAAAAAAAAAAAAAAAACACTTTTACGAGCAAGGCACTTGTAAAATATAAAAGCGTGCCAACCTACTTTCACACTTGGCAACACGGGCTGCATTCAGATTGGTAATTTTTAAAGGCACTTGACTGCGAGATTAGTGTATAGCTCAACTCGGTTACGCAGATCGTGCGTTATTATAATTGTATGTATGCATATTGTGTTCTTTACTGTAACTACAATTCATTCTATGAGTGAAAAAGAGATGATATGTCTTATGTGTGTGCAGTATATAAGAAAGAATAATATATAAAATAATATAATAATATATAAAATATGAATAATATATTGTTATAATAAATTACATTATTGTAAATAATCATGAGAAGAACGACGATAAACGAAAGAATCGTTACACAAATAATAATGCAAGTAATTAAATAAAACTTTACTTGTGTAAATTTTATCGGCAAGTCTTTAGCTTTGACAGACAAACGTAAACAAATTCCTATCTCAGTGATGTTTTAACAAAGATAATGGCTGCGCGATATTTACTGTTATATATATTGGAAATCTATAGCACATATGTGCGTAAAGTATAGAGTTTTAATACTGACAATGATATTTTAATAAAAATAGTGATTTGCCCCTCTTTCCTTTCTCTCTCTCTCTCTCTCTCTTCCTTGAGAGGTCCTTGAGAGTCTTGTGACTAGTCAGATCACAGAATATGTCGAGACTAATATTCTTCTTGATCCCTTCCAGAACGCTTATAGGAAGAATTACTCAACTCAGACTGCCCTTATCAGAGTTATTGATGATATGAGGTATGCTGCCGATCAGAGAGAAATAACTATAACTGTATTTTTTGATTTTTCTAGGGCCTTCGACTGTGTTAACCATCAGATTCTAATCAACAAACTTAAAAATCTTAATTTTTCTTGTTCTGCTCTTAAATGGCTATGCTCCTATCTCTTTGGTAGAACGCAGGTGGTGAGAGACCCTACAGGAGGCGATTATTCAAAGGATCTGCCTGTCCGGTGTGGTGTTCCTCAGGGCTCTGTTCTTGGTCCCTTACTGTACACACTATATGTTTCTGATTTTGGCAAGAATTTACAATTTTGTAAATATAATTACTACGCGGACGATTTGCTTATTTACATTCATACTAAACCAACTCTCTTTCATGAAGCTATTACCAAAGTCAACTTAGATATCTGTAACGTAATTGAGTGGGCAACTAGTAATAAACTTGCTTGAAATGCAAGTAAAACTTCGGCTATAATTTCTGGTACTAGGAGATATATTAGCAACTTTGTCCATGATGGCTTGCCTCGGGTCGTGGTTGATAGGGTGGAGATTTCTTATAGAGATTCTGTTGTTTATCTAGGTGTCACTATTACTAGTACACTTTCGTGGGAACATCATGTCATTCGAACTGTATCGCGGGTAAACTCTTCCCTACATCAACTCAAGACTTTTAAGCGCTTGCTATCGACGGGGCTACGAACTAAGCTCGTATCCTCTTTGCTCATTCCTCATTTCGATTATTGTTGCACTTTGCTTACTGATATCACAGGTGAATGTAACCTTCGCTTGCAACGTTCTCTGAATAACACGTCGTTCAATAAGTCCCGAGACTAACAACGAAAACAACATTTTTTTTCAAAAATCATTTTTATTCATCAATATAATCTCCTTTTAGAGTGATACAATCTTTCCAACGCCTTTCCAACATTTCTATACCATGTTTATAGAAGGATTTATCCTTTGCTTCAAAATAGGCTTCAGTTTCGGCAATGACCTCCTCATTCGAGCCAAATTTTTTTCCCTGGAGCATTTTTTTGAGATCAGCAAAGAGCCAGTAGTCGCTGGGGGCTAAATCTGGCGAATACGGGGGGTGGGAAAGCAAATCAAAGCCCAACTCGTTGAATTTTGCCATTGTTTTCATGGACTTGTGGCATGGTGCATTGTCTTGGTGAAAAAGGATTTTACTCTGACTGACTTTACTTTAACCTCGATAACTCTGCTGTTTGTGGTCCGATCGACGTGAAATTTTTACACATTTCATGTGAAGGTTCGCACTCTAGGGAAACGTGGTCAGTTTGGTACTACTAGCACCATTTCTGGGTTAGTCTCGGGACTTATTGAACGATGTGTTACGTGTATAAGGTTAATTTTCGATGTGAAATGGTTTGAACACGTATCACCTTATTACGAGAATTTGCAATGGCTAAAGATCGCATCTAGAAGATCATTCTTTCTCGGATGCCTTGTGTATAAATTATTGGAAACCCGTCGTCCGCGGGTATTGTATGACTCTTTCGTTTTTCGGCGGAACGATGTATCTCATAATACCAGAGCTGACAGAGAGGCACTTGTTTTTCCTCTGTCTCGAACAGAATTATTCAGGCGCTCATTTAGATGTGTCTCGGTGGACATTTGGAACTCGATTCCTGCCGAAATGCGAAATGAGTCCTTTGATATTTTTCGTAGAAGGTGGTATAATCATCTGCTAACAAATCCATCTTGACTTTACCTGATGGTTTTGTTTTATATTTTTCTTATTATTCTTTTGCAAGTGTGAGCACAAGAATATATGTAGGTTGATAAATATTAAATGTATCTACTCTTTATCAATTTATTGCGTTTAGTATAACAATTAAGCATTCTGTATTCTGCCTTGTTATGCATAATTCTGCATAGAAATTTATATATTCTATTATTTTATTTATTTTTCTGTTAAGTTCAGCACAAATTTATATATTCAATTTCGCATATCTGTTTGACATACCGTTAAACTTTGACATTTGTGTAGCGAAGTTTATATATTCGCATGTTTTTGCTGAACTTAACACTTGTTTCAGCGTTTTTATATATTTTATTGTGTTTATATGCATTTTCTTATATTTTTGAAATATTTATCACTCGTTATGCATATATTTATAATTTATATTTTTGAATTTATATATATATATTTTTTTTTCTATTTATAATTCGTATTTATATTTTCTTCCTAGATTTTTCTTTACAATCATCTAATACTCATTTATATAGTTCTTTGTACTTATATTGTATATTTTCTGCGCTTATAATTTCTTTTTGTATTGCAAGCGCTTGAGGGGAATTCTTCTCAGAGCGCAATATAAATAAAGCATAATCAATCAATCAATCAATCTCTTCGGCTAGTCGTGAATGTTAACACACTGAGAAAAAAAAGTTGTTGAAGTAACAAAATAGTATTTGCTTCAACTATATGCAGCGGTCACGGGCTGTCAATGAAATATTGATTAATGTAAGAAGATATCATGTTTCAATAGATATAATAATTAGGTTATACCGAAAGACAATTTAAGTTATTTTAACAAAATTATAATTTGCTTAAATACAGATAACTTTGAATGTACAACACAATAGGACAATACAATATTTTGTCTGCTTATAAAAATAAGCAGTTTGATTAGATGAAATACTTAGTACAAAGAAATTCAGATTATATTCAATTAAAGTAAATAAGAAGTGCCTATTTCATCTTTTTTAACAATATCTTTTATTTGAAATTATCACAACTTATGTTCGACAAAACAATTCATGGTTTAGTGAATTAAATATGTCCATTACCACTATTGTTAATTCAACTTATACGAATTTATTATCTTTATTACCATATGCTTGAATTGAGAAAACACAAGTATTTCAGATAACAAACTTAAACTCAATTAAACGCATTTAGTTGAGTTAATAGTATTTTTTTCTCAGTGCAGACGTGTATTTTGTGTGCTCCGTCTTTTAGTGCTTTTTCTGGCCGCTTTTTGGCACTCGAGCCTTTTTATTTTTACAATGTAATATTGGCTAAAGCTCTTCGCTTGTTTGCTGCCAATCCTTTCGCTTTTTTTGTGAGATCATTTGTGAGAATTTTGCATAAATTTTTGACTTGGATTTGCTGAAGATTCTTCTGGAAGCACGCGTCGATTATTTGTTTACCTGTCAAAATTTTCACTGTGCGTTTGCGTTTCCTGGAGTGGGAGTTCTGTTAACAAAGGCTGTTCTCGAGAATGTCGGCTCGGAATACTCTTTCCTCTGACGCCTCGCAATTCGACAATAGCTTCCAAAATAACGGCGGATCTCGTCAACAACATTCTTTTTCATCTCTTATGTCTGCGGTAGGTTTTTGCAAATTTCCTACTTGCTATAAATATGTTCAAGGCCCACGTCTTACGGTGTTCTATTAATAAACATGCTAATGCCGTTTCCAAATTGCTTCTTATTAGAGCAAGGATTCTTCTGACAAAAGATTTCAAATTAAATCCGCCTTTGTTATTCCGCCTTGTTATAAAATATTTTTTTGTTTTTACTGCCATTTTGTTAATTTTAATATTGTCTTTATTTTTCACTTTTTTTTCTTTTTATGTTATTTTCTTTTATAATGTTCTTATACTCACAATCTATTTCTGTTTTATTTTGTATATTATAATCTTTTTACACTTTTCATGTTTTATCTTCACAATTTATTTTCTAGTTTTGTTTATCTTATTTTATTTTATTTCTTCTCTTGTTTTTTATAACAAGTTTGTTACTTTGTTCTTCTCTAAATTCTTTTTGTAATTAACATTTGTAATTTGTTGTCTTATCTGCGCTTGAGAAGAATTGTTCTCAGAGCGCGTTACAAATAAAACCATTGTCAGGTCTCTCTCCAATGAGACAAGACTGTATGACAAACAATGTTACTAAAAATAAAATTTTTATATAAAAAAATTATATAATATCCTCAAAAAAAAAAAAAAAAAAAAACAAATTGATAACGTATATTTAAATAATGATTACCATTCGAATACAAAGTGCTCACTGTCGAAGCCGGTAAACGCAGGAACGATGACGTGCGTATCCTTGCCGAACAAATGTGCGAACGACCATGAAGAGACAGCTCTCTAACTTCTACGTGCGCTGTTTAAATAATGCCATTTGGTGACTCAGACCCGCCGCTTCTCAAGCCGATCGGTTTCGTCGAACAACAATAACGGTCCGCAAACGTCAATTAATATGTAATCAATTCCTCAGATGGCAAACAACAACCGCGCGACCTTAAAAAATAACGCGCAATTGAAGTTCGAGCACTTTCTCACGGAAAGAGTATAGAGGCTTCTTACGGATTCAGACAACATCGTACTTAATTACGTCGTAAATGGTGACGCATTATGAGAGTGCAAATGACGACACAAAGAATCGCCGTTTTATTTATAATCACGGTGCTTTCGCGATTGTTTGCACTCTAAACCTTTGTAAAACAATGAGTCACATGTTAAAACCAAGGTCGCACGACGAGGCCAACCGCATTTTATATTTTCAGAGTTAATGTAACAAGAAAGAAAGAGATAAGCCGAAACTGTTATTTAAAATTTAAAGGTATTCTCGACTGTACATGGTGCGTTACATTTATCGCTTATTACAAACTTTACGACTCGGTCGACTGGTTGGGGCGTAAAGGAAATCGCGAGAAATGTGCAAATAAAATTGTACGCTAAATTAACACCGCCATTACGTTTTGCTTTAAGAAAGAAATAGCTTTTGCAAATCTGCGTACAACAAGATCTTTAAATCTTGTTAATTTCTGCATTCCCGGATCTCGATCTCGCAGCCAATCGATAAAAACAGTCGATCGACAGAATCTCGTAAAGTTTATATCGCCGTAAAATAATCTTTACTTTCAAACGAGAAGTACTCGTTGTTTTTTCCTTTCTTTTAAATGCTGACGGGGAAATAACAAATTCGCCCGACAACGCATATTCTATCTTTCGCGCCTGACGAAATCACCCACGCGTATCCGCCTGCGGACGTGAAATAGTAGGAAACCGCGTCGCGGCGAAATGGCCATCGGAAATGAGGCGTTGTTCTACTCGACGTACGCATCAACGTGCCTATCGTCGTCGTCGTCGTCGTCATCGACACCACGCCTCACGCGCAGGTGCGCGTTCGCGCGTTTGCGCGCGATTTTGACGAAAGGAGGCTCTCTGTTAAGAGAGCGCGACGCGTTTTCGGCAGTATACTTTTTATTTTTTCGCGCACGAGCAAACCAGGTCAGCACACCCGGGTCGATCCCCCTTTGCGATGATGATGACGCAGGTGTGATCTCTCGCGATGGGTTCCGGCGCTAGAAGAGTTCGCAGAAGAAATACAATACGTTGTCTAGAAGAACCGAGCGTAGAGAATGCGTAGAAAGCATTTGTCACGCGGGATATAGCGTCACGTAGATACGAGAATCGCCAGCAGGGCTTCGGCAAGAAGAACATACTCTCATTTTCCACGCTTCGGTGAACGGCAACGAGGGTTCGGCCGAGAGAGAAATCGAAATGAAATCGTGGCGCCGAAGCGCGGAATAAAGTTAGCAAAAAGAACCAAAATTGTTAAAAAAAAATTGTTAGGTTAAAACTTAATAGAAATTGATGCAAATTCAGCATCCTGTATAAACTTACGAATTGAAATTTCAAGTCAAAAATTCATGTGTATAATTTACACTGAAATATACATACATACATACATATATATATATATATATATATATACAAGATGTCCGGAAAATCGCTGCCAATATTTCGAGAAATTTTGGGGATCCAAAAAGAAGGAAAAGAAGTTATATAAACTGTGACGTATTTTTCAACTACGCCACCAAGAAAAAGGAGGAGATGTGCTCTATCTCCGTCGGAGCTCCGCTTCTGGAGTTCGACACTCGGAATTCCTCCGAATTCGCAAGCTCGTCAGTGTTAATTAGTTCGAGTGTGGGCGCCAGACACGCGTCCCGCGTGTCAATTCTTAAGACGGCTCGTGGNATGAATTCGGGCCGACTAGCTCTGGACCGAACGGAGAGGGGCGGGGTGGTAGAAAAATGGAGTAAGGTCGCGGAAGAATAAAATGAACGCGTGAAATAAAATCAAATAGAACAATATATTCTTGAGCTTATAAANAAAATAGACAAACAACAAAGNTAATGNTAGCCGATACAGTGCGCGGAATATTTCCGCGATAACGCGCCGAAGATTCCCCGCGGGAATCACAGTGCGGGAATAACCAGGAGTATTCGGCCGCTTGGTTTTCCGCGTGACGCGAGGAGCACGTGAATTCCTCGCGCCGCTTCTTCTCTACGCGAGTTAGTCTCGCAACGCGATAACAATTTCGACGCGAGGTTTGCCGAACAACAGGCCGGGTCAATGACCGCGCGCTCGATCAGCTGTTGCGCGTCAACAGTCTTTAGCTTGTTTCGACGCGTCTCTCGTACTTACGACTTTACGTTAGCTTTTCGGATCGAATAGAAGTGTTTTTCTATTCAACGTATAATTAGCGCGACGAAGCGATAGCCCGGGACGATAGCACCCTGCGACTCCCTTTCGACCGCGTAATTACTGAACGATATCGCGCTGTCGCACTTGCCGCCAATTTCGACGCGTGCCGATAGCTCGCGAGAATGAAATCTTTAAATCGATAGCTTGCGAGAAATATCTTAAAGCCGATAGCGCTGAGCGATTCTGAGCCTACGTGAATCCGGAGATCGGTAGAGCGATAGCAATTTCTCCGACTTAACGCGGGATAGAGCGAGTTGTTCGTAATTCGGGCCGCCCGATTACGTCGGTATGCCTGGAATAATTCGCCCTCTCGCGAAACAATTAATCGAGGGCCGAATCGTCGAGACTATTCAAGTCCCACGCGAAAAGACACCGTTCGGCGTCCTCGGAACGTTCTACCGCAATAGGATGAACAATTATTGTAGAGAAATAGAGCGGCGTAGCGCCGGTACTTCACCAGGGTTGTCTCTGCACTTCGCCTGGCTGCACCGCGGACTNCGGTCCTCCACCGGGTGGTTCGCTCGGTCTCTCTCTCTCTCTGCTCCTTCAGCTCCGCTGCTCTCGTCCGCTCTCTCTGTCACTCGCTCGCCACCGTTGAGCCGCTCACTCACTCACACGCTCGCGCTCGCAAAACTATCTAATTACTCGATTCAAAACGATTAACTCTCCACAAATGATGGTTTCTCAAAAACGATTGTCTAACGATTGACTGATTCAAAACGGTTGTCGATTGTCTCCCGGTCTCGGGGGTGTGCGTCTTTTATACCCTGGGGCCGCGTTATCAAGAGAAGTCGTCGCTAACGGGGGGGGTAACCCCTTGGCCTATCGGTGAGGCCGTTTCGCTTAAATGACCGAAATTTGAATTCTTAACGGTGGTTCCGGCGGTCACACCGGACACGTCGTTGTTTTCGTTGTTTGTTGATGTTGACGCTTCTCTCTCGTCGCCCCGGCCCTTGGAGGTCGTATTAACCGTTGCTTTTTGAGTTTTTCGCTGTTTGTTTCAACCTTGCTTCCTCGGTCGGTTTCCGAGTGCGGATTTCAGGCGGCGGAGGCGAATTTTTAGTGATGGGGTGGGCGAGTGCAACTGCAGTCGCCCTGCCACGTCACAAAACATAAGTTCGGAAATAAGTCGTTTCCGAGATTTATGTTAAAATACAATAAAATAAAAAAATTATGATTATAAAAAAAATTATATATCCCGAAATATTGGCAGCAATTTTCCGGCACCTTGTATATTTATATTTACATATATATATATTTATAAATTCGTTTCGCACGAACATCCAGCGTTGGCTCTTAGTGACCAATTTAATCCTTCAGTGCTAGATACGGTCTTTTGTCGCAAGTACATTTTGCAAACGATAATGAACGCTGTTAGCAAGATAAACATCTGTTAACACGCTACCATGTGAGACACCGAAAAGAAAAGAGAAAAGAAAACAGATTTTGCATTCGAAAGGTGGGACTGCGTGGAACGCAGGGTCAAGAACTGCAGTTTCTTTCATCGCGGGGAAATCGGCATCTAAAACGAAGACAGTCCGCAATTTAGTGACCTCGCATGCCAGACATTCCCGCGCGGCACGTTCCAGTTTTAGTTCTCTCGCGATTCGCGTACACTCTCGTCTATTTCTCGTCTTCCAATTCTATTCACATGACTGACGCACGACGATCTTGCATCATAGACACGTCGCGCTACCATGCATCGTTCGTACATACTCACGCGGAATCTCATTTAAAATAATATAAGAACGGAAGAGATCTTATGTAGGAAGTGAAATATATTAATCGAGATGGAAAGGAAGAGCAGCTGCGGCACGCGGCAGATGTCTAATAGTCGCCTGACAACAAGATCGGCTACCGAGTAACACACGATGGCAAAAACGAGAAACATCCCGATATAACGTCATTATATGACGAACACAATTGTGCGACGCACAATCACTCACAGAACCTGAAGAATCTGCAATAAAATCGACCGACAACAATCGACGCGAGTCACGCAATTTACATATTATTGCTAACAAAAATACCGTGCGATGGAAAAAAGAATAAAAAAAAATAACATTGGCTTTCTGTCGTTTCAGAGAGATAGATACAAGCTTTTTAATTAACCGAGCAAATTTCCATTTCCTCTTTATTTTTTTTGTTACTATGTTATGTAAGAAATCGGCAGCGCGGCGCCACTTTCCAGGTGTGCTGGCAGCCCGCGCGCTCTGAGGAATATCACGCGTATCAATGTAACGAATAGGGATGAGCCACGTGCGAAGGGCATGTGCCGGAGCACCGGCAAATCGGAGCGGGCTCACTCTCTTTCGAATAGACGTGCGAGTAGCATTACAGTTCACCCGAAAGATAAATTGTACGAGCGATTAACGCGCCGGTTACTTTGATAATAAGGAAGCAACGTGATCCAAAGAGTGACCAGTGTATTCATCAAATAAATCACGTATATATATTCAGCAAACTCAGTGCGTGAACTCTTTATTCACCTTAATCACGGGGCGAGTCTTCGTGCGCGGAAATCCGTCGGGCGTAATCGTTACTTGCCGAGACAGAGTAGTCAAATCTAAATGTCGGTCAAATAAGAAAGGCAAGATCGCCGAATAAGTCGGTTCGAGTAAAACGTTCGAGTCGGGCGATATTAAAACAAAAATTAATATCTCAAGTAAAAGTCGAATAAAATCGAGAAGTCTTTCAGTTAATACGTATATATCAGAAGTAGATATTTTTATTATTAACTCTTAATCACGTGAGATCTCGCGTTTGCAAGAGTTGGATCGTACAGCACGCGATATCACGTACCTATATGTCAGCTACGTCGACCTTGCGGGTAGATAACGATCTGTGTTAACGATGTCTGGAAAAATGTTAATAAAAAAAAAGAAACTCCCCGAGCTGCGACTCGCGACGTCATGTCGTAAAGAAGAGACGAGATAAAGAGAGAAAGAAAGAGCATGAAGAAAATCGTAACAAAAACGCGGCTGTGCCGCGCACTCGTTTCAGAAAATTAATGTTGAACCGGATGATGAGGACTAATTGTAAATGATTCTGCCAATCGTGAGAATCCGCGCTGATTACATCGCAGGCAGCTATCCAGCTTGGATTAGACGTAGCAACTGATGAACTCGCGGTCGACTCGTTATATTAATCATTTCCACGGAACAAAATTCCTTCGACGAACGAATCAGGAAGAGAGAATAAGAAAGATTCGTGAAACGACGGAGAATGTGTAGTGAAAAAAAAAAAGAAAAAAGACTTCGATAACGAAGCGCACTCATCTCGAAAGGAATAGATAACGAATTAATGAATGGAACAGAAATGAGAAGCGAAGGCAGAGGCAAGCGCGCGAGGCAAACGCCGAGCACCGGCCGCAGATGGAAAAGTAATGAAATATAAAAACGCCAAATGGTGGGAACTAAACAGTCGTTTTGGAGCGTCGGAAAACAAAGGATAACGGAGAAGACGATTTGTAAGGTAGCTAATGGAAAGGCGGTGAAGCGAATGTAAAGAAGTCGTAACCGAGCAACGTCGGGAGCCTCTCCAGAAGGAGAATCGGTCGTATAGTTAACGGTTGTAATACGAAGGGACACGCTACCGGGGCTGCCTTAAGAGATCACTTTGCTTATTGCCTTTTAAGAGACAACGCTTTTGCAATGCGGACGTCGTTCTACTCAAAAAAGATCGTTCGTGAAATGACGTTACATGTGTCGACCGTGCGCGTGTCTTGGTTTACGTATAACCGACCTAACATGTCCGAGAATAATAAAAGACGCGACGTCTTCATTCGATGTGTCTAGAAGAAACGAGAAACAAACCACAGCGCGACTGTGCGGCAGCGACGAACGTTGCTATGCAACGTCCGCGTACCGGATGCATGCGTCAACTTATTATGACGAACGAGCGAGATCAATCGCCAAGCGGACGACGACGACGACGACGACGACGACGACGAAGTTTTTCGCGGGATCAATCGCGAGATCGCTTAACGACAGAAGGCACCACCAGGATATATTAATCGAGCGTGTTCTATCGGACGATTCCTCGAATTCAGATGCAAACGAGAATATTAAGTGATCGAAGATAGTCTTTAAAGCCAATAAATGAGTCGCCGTATTTTATTGACGAGAAAAGCAGAAGAAAATAACAAGAGAGAAGAGAGAGAAAGAGAGAGAGAGAAAGAAAGAAGCGCAAGAATCTGCAGACGTAATACAAATAAGTGCCATCGCACGTTGTTGAACGTTATCGTCGCGCCGACTCGACTAATTCCGTCTCATCTGAGAACTCAATTTCGCCGGAGTAATTATTACCATCTGGTAAATGATTTCCGTCTCTCTTTTCTATATTTTTTAAATATAAGAATATAAATTATGAACAACTGTCCTGAGCAATGATATAGAGGAGGGCCAATACAAAATAGTAAGGTAAATGTCCCAATACTTAAACGTTTAAGAGAGCTGTTTAACTTATACAAATCATACTCGTATAATTTAACTTTTGTTGGTGAGTATTAGTATTTACATACTTAAAAAACCAGACTATATTTTCACTAAATAAAGCTTTAAAGAGCTGGTTTATAAAGAAAAATAAAGTAAATTAATCGAATTCTAACATACCTGCTATGGCCCAGTGCTTAAACAGATTTTCTAACTTGTCCCAATACTTAAAATATCTTGTCCTAGTAAATATCAGTAAAATAGTTTAATATAAATGAAAATTCGAGAGAGTGTTTAAGTACTGGGACACGTTTAATCACTGGGACATTTACCTTATGATCGTGAACTGATTGATCGTGTACATTAACACAACTTTTATCTCATTATAGCTATAAGTTTTGATCTTATATTAGGTCTTCCTCAATGGCAAAATATTTCTACAAAATTTTTATAGAAATTTGTAAATTAGTTTGCCAACATTTGTGTATAAAATCGTTACAAATACAAATAATCGACAATTCATTGAGGTTAGCAGAAAATGCGCATTTTCTGTTCAGTCACAATGAGAGAATTCACTAAACTATACATACATAATAATAAATTGTGTTTTTAAACATACACATGTAAGTCATAATCAGATATTCTTTACACTTTCTCACATGTGATTTGTCATATTGTTGTTAACTTGCAATGTAAAGAACAATGTTCTCTTCGCACAATTATGCGACATTTCTTGAACATCATGTTGTTAAAAAAACAAACGTGCTCCAATTCAAAGTACGCAACGCGGAATTCAATTTTTTTATTTAAGTAAAACGATTTGTCAAATGATTTTACGAGATCTCTTTGATCCGGAAAGCGTAAAATCGCAGATACTTGATATTTTACCTCGGAAAAGGGCGTGCGGCGCGAATAAGAAAGTTCGCCCAATCCTTTAACACGGGGCTTACCTACCGGAGAGAAAGGCGAGGTTCCCTTATCGACCTGTGGCATTCGCGCGGCGATAGAAACCGATAATGACGAGAGTATCTGGGGAGAGAGGAGAAAGGAAGAACAGTACTGGCATCGGTACGGCACATATGAGAGGCCGAATTCTCAGAAGATACGAAGGATGAACCAAACAAAGAGGATTTTGTTCTCTTTCGCCTACGCGTTATATACGCTGCCACACGCGAGAAAAAAATATCATGGCGAGCACCTCTGACTTGCGATAAGTATCACGGCAACGAGAATACGTCTTCCTCGCATCTCGATCTTTTAACACAGCGATGACTCTTGTATTACTCATTGTATAAAATTGACGCGCGATGTATTAATAATTTGTTTGTAATTTTACTAATGATAAGATCTTAGAAAAAAAAAGACAGCGTGCACGTACTGTGTCGCTGCTCGTCTCTAGTACTCAAAAGATTCCATGTTTGTGAAGCCCAGAAATCTGATTAACAACAAAATCGGTCATCTTTGTAGCCTGGCAGAAAATGCCGGACTGAAGCAGTTTGGTCGGTAAGAAATCAGCGAGAGTCGCAAAAGATCTGTTATAAGATCTGTTACTTTTGTGATATGACGTGATTACTTATATTTATATTTATCTTTGTACACTGAAGAGGGCTCAAGTAGGGCCGAAACGTTTGTCATTCGTTAAATGTGAAATTTTATTTGAATTTTATTTGCGTTTTATTTGCATTTTGTCTCTAAATAAATGTTTAAGATCCATTAAAAGCTCGAAACGGACCTTGTTATATATTTTTCTATTTCTATACTTATCTGTTATAAGATCTAGGTAACACAAAGGGGGTTCCTCTAGCCTTACCTGCTTTTAAGTATCTATTTATCTATCTATCTACTGAGAGAAAAAGAGCTTAATACATCGTGAAAAATAACTTTGCGTTCGTTAAGAGAGACATAGACGTTTACACCTCTCGCGATCGTATGATCGACCATAAAAAACTAAAAAACTGCATTTAATAAGTGGCCCGCAAACCCAAATCCGGGAACAGTTTTTTAAAGCTGGCCATGTATGTGCAACGCGAGATTGATAAGTCGCTATTAATTAATATCAGAGAAACACCCGGGCCACTGAAATCCAAAACTAACGGGAACTCTCGCGCGCCTTTAAAAAGACAACGCCCGCCGCCGCCGCCGCATACGTGTCCGTTATAAAGTGCGCACGGAGAGCCGGCGTTCACGCCAAACGACTAATGAATTTCATAATTAATAGCATTATAATTAATCACAGGCCACGAGATGCTCGTCGACGATGCCGCCGCCTTCTCGCGGCGAAGGGATTTGACGTGATCGGACTTTTCCGGCACGATCGATCTCCGGCAACCGAATCGATTGCCTTCTCGGAGCTTGAGCGTTCATCGCGCCGCGGCCGTTCTCGCTCTCGGTCATAAATCAAGCGGTAAAGTCGTAGGACCCGCCGGGCCGTAAATCGCGAGACGTCTCCATCGCTCGTTCCGAAAGCGCATCGCATTGCCGTCCATATGTTTCGCTCCGCTGCTGCAATATCGATGTTGAGCGCAGCACATCGTGCGCGCGCGAATCCTCGCCCCGTCGCGGTTTTATTTTGCTCGTCTTCGAGAAGCTCACGGAAGAGTTGTCCATCGCCGGCGATTCTTGCACCGCGCCCGTTCATGTTCGATCCACGCGAAGCAGCAGCACCTACGCGTTTCGAGGCGGAACGACGGACAGAGACTCTCTCGAAACGCGATGTCGAGATCGCGCGCGCGCGCGCGCGATCGTCTGGCTTACTTCACGCACCTGGACGTCTCGTCGCAATACAGGTCCAGATAACGCCATCAGTTATTGCTTCTTTCGCAACTGCTACCCCGCGCGTATATCCTCCTCTCCTCTATGAATAGTCCCTTGTTGTTGCTTTTATTCGCGCGCGATCGATCAAGTCTAATCCGAAACAGATTGTATATTGAAGCAGCTGAACCGTGAACCGAGATTTCATGGACTAATACATGGCAGATGAATGTATTGCTCCGCGCGTTGAGATCGCGGGATCAAACTTGACAAGCTGCCTGACCGGCATTGAGACGCCGTAATAGCGATCGGTATTAGTGAACGTATAAACGCGTTGGAATATTTATTGCGTCTCGTGCGCACTCGAAGTGACGCATATCCGACTAGAACGCACAGAATGGTCGTTATCGAGGAAATAAAAGAACATGAAATATTTCAATTTTTTACTCACCGATATTCAAGACGAAACATCTTTTTCCGTATTTCGTTTTGTCACCGTATACATCGTCTCTCTAATTTGTGTTCTATTTTAACTCTGAGTTTTGTTATATCGATCGACGTTTTGTTATGTAATTCTCGGATAAAAGATTTCGGACTCTTATTTTGTAGCAGCCCTGGAACATCTGCCAAAAGTATCTCGGTATCAGATTGCTCTTCAGGCTGAAATTCTGATGAATTGAATTAAAATACACGAAACGTTGGTAAAAATGAACTAACGTCGATAAAAATGACAGTAACGCAGTTTCCGAAAACCATTTTCAGATATTATATGATAATGCAACACGCCACTGAAGCATCAAATTTATTAAAAAAAATGTGCGAAAGTTCTCAGCGTTGCATTTTGACGTCGCTATATAGCGCCTTCGGCTTTATTAGTGATCTTTTCTCACGCATTTCTATGTGCTTTGTAAATTACCATAATTTTTAGTGAATAAAGTTTGTAAAGTTTTTAGAAATCAAGATTGATAAAGTGCATAATTGACACTGTGCATATTATTCTAATTTAATCTGAGCAAAACAACTGCGGAACCACAAAGATTTATTTGTTCTACATGAGAAAAATGCTGCGAGTGCAAGCACGTGTCGGTAGTTCTCGAAAGATCCGGTCTTTAACTTCACTGTCCGTGATCCAACTACGTCGCTACTCAGGTCATCCATTTTCTTGACAGCTACGCGACAAGTGCACATCACATTATTTAATGCACCAACTTCAGGTGTAAGAAAGGTTTCATAAAACTCGTCGCTAAATATTAATATGCTTTTATTCGTGAATGAGATATTGTTAACAATATTGTTAACAATATTTCAACATAACTGTTTTTAATTTGTAACTTTTGTATTTTGTGTGGAGCTTTTTTTATTATTAATTAAAACTATTTACGAGGACCGGAATCAGAGAGCTAATCATCTACGAGTTCCGACTACACTTAATATACGTAATATAAATGTGATTGAAGCACACGCTACCAAGCTGTGAATACCACGGTGAAAACGATCGTCGACGTCCTGGCGCATAATTCATTACGCGATCCCCGATCGTCATTTGTTACGATTGCCCGTCTAACACGTAAGATAGTTATCGCGTAGAATCAATTTCTTGCCAACTCTTCCAAATTTGAACCACATATTAAGCAAAAGACTTTGCAAACGCTTGTATATCCGATCAAAGTTAAAATAATTGCAATTATAAATGACACTTTTTACATGTAGACTGTCAGTCAGCACCCCCGACAGAAACTGTTATACATGTCCCAATAGACAAATTGTGAAAATATTGCACAAAAATGGCATCATAAATGACGACGATTTTGCAATAATTGCGCTAAGATGATTCTGTCAAAATTCAATTTTGTCAAAATAAAATTTTTTAAATAATGTAAGCGCCTGAGAGAAAATTCTGTTTAAATATTTCGACTTTGCCGAATGGCTTGATATGTGTTGCCTTGTAGCTAATGCCCTTATCTGTTTATTATTGTAATTTCCTTGAGAAAGGTCGTATCGCGCCATCTCTAGGAACACATGTTATTGTATCGTGCATGATTTTGGATATACTTGCCGATTACGGAGAGAGAGTCGTTTTGGAACCGTTGAAGAGATCGGTCGAAGATTTGAATATGTAAAGATTGAGTTTGTGTAATGTACCTAGAATGATATATTTGAATTGATATCTGACCGTAAAGGAAATCGGTCAAGAAGTTTGTGATGAGTTGTTGAATTATATCATTGTAATTAATCGGAGTGATAATAAATGCATCTATTTTTGTATATAAAGTGAAGAAATGAATATTAGTTTATTTGCCCTCAAGTAAACCGCTCAGTGCCGAGTTTTATTTAAAATTGTCCTCAGAAATCCTACAGTTAATTTTATATCAGAAGTGAGATAGATCTTCAAGAGATCTTACAATAATATGTGTCAAATTTTACAAACAAACATTTAACGCACCAAAGGCTCATCACTTTCTTAACTGACATCATTATTTAAGATATAGAGGCCTTTACTTCGAATAAACTTTGTTTTATCGTTGTATGTGAGATATGTTGATGATATATTATAGTTTTGATATAACTGTGATAATTGTGAAATGTGATGTGAGAGATGCTAACGGTAAGCAACACAACTGCTGTGCAAAACGTGTTGTTTTAACGTGTTGTTTTAAAACGTGGTATTAGAAAAAAATAAAAAGTAAAAATATTACACGCGCGCGCGCGTGTTTAGTTATGTTGTGTTAGATTAGGTTAGGTTACATATTGGATACATGTCGCATGCGCCCTCTGACATGTTCAATGTTAACTATAGCCTAAAATGAGAGTCGTTTTCTAATATAGAGCCTTCTGTTCTTCCTTTTATTATTCTTTGGATTTTTTACTATTATTAAATCAAATAACATTCTTAAATCTCTGATTGGTACCATAAACTCATTTTCCGGTTGATATTTGAATTTTTTTCAAATCATCCACTGAACCAAAAAAAAATAATGTAATTAAAAATAATAAACTAGAGTCTCTAAAATTAGTCGCGATAGATCGTTATTTCCTCGAAGATCATGTGCCAATAGCGAGAGCTGTCGGGTCAAAGGTGCGCATTGAAACTTAGCCTCGACATGACAGAGAAAACCGCATTGAAGGTCTCGAACATCGTTAACGAACAACAACTTGTTCTGAAGAACAAGCGCGCGTGCGTTGGGAGCGCGCGCTGTGTTAAAGCCGCGTAATGAGCCGTCACTCATTTTCCACGTAGATTACCGTACCGGCTCATTACCTTTCACCTCGCGATCAATCTGAAAATATATATTCGAGCAGCTCGAATATATTTCACAGCCGAGAGAACCCAATAGGGTAAATGTACCTATTAATGCGGGTGTACGCTTTACTGCGGTATTTTATTTTCAATAAGATTAAAATACTTAAAACTAAATTTTTCTACCTAAAAAAATTTGTACAGTTCTATAAGAATGTATTCGACTTGGTTAGGCAGAGTGGTTGAGTGCGGACGTGTGTGAGAGGGCGTGCGTATTATAGCCATTTATTGTTAAGAGTTGCGGGTAAGGGGTAGGAGTAAGAGTGTTAGTACTAAGCGTTTTTTCCATACTAATAAATAATAAATTTATGTTTCTAAAAGTTTATTTTTGTTTTTATTCTTTATATCTATGTATTTTATATATTTTAGTTAAATAATAAATTTGTTTTTAATACTAATACTACTGATATTATTTATAACCACTTCTATATATAAAATTAAAATTCGCAGTACTGTGTACAATAATTCGTACACGGCTCTTTTTTGCCCGCAGTAATATGTACAAAATTTCATTTATTTTATTTTTGATATTTTTTTTATATTAGATTAAACTTTAAGAATTTTTTATATTAGGTTAAACTTTAAGAATTTACTAATTTTTTTTTGAATACAGAATACATCATTTTTTAGAAAAAAAACTGTTCAGAATCGTTTTTTCATACTAAATTAAGAGGAATAGTAAAAAAAAAAGTGTAACTAAACTTTGTTACCGCAGTAATTGGTACATTTACCCTAGCGCCTGTGCGCGCCACGAAGAGATGCGCGTATAAACTTTACGATCGATCTGCGATCGTATCTGGCGCCATTAACGGACACGGGGTGTCGTAACGATAGCGAGAGAGCATCGCGAGATACACCCAAGCTAATCTCTCCGATGCCAGATCTCTGCGCCGATCTGCCGTTGCAGTCTAATTGTTATTAATTAGTGCGACCGATCGTCCCGATTGAGTGAAACTACATCGATAAGCGCGGCAACCTATTAACCCGCTGCAAGGTGAGCGCGCAATTAGACGCGGTTGAGGTTCTAATTGACTGTCCGTGATACCAGTTTGAGCAACGATCATAGTCGTTATTAATATCGCACATTGCAACGGGTAACGGGCGCAAAACGAAGCTGGGACGTGAACGAACCGCGAGGGAAACGCAACTGGAATGCTGGATATCTGGAATTGCCGTTCACGCGTTTCTTCGCGAAAGGAGAAAACACACATACACGGCGCGGTGGAATCTGGACCGCGCGCGTGTTGCAATTTGAGCGGTACAAAGTTGGTCGGTTGGTACAACCTTGCCTTCATACATCATTGCCCCCGCGCGCGCGCGGGGATGCCGTGATAAGACGAAAACCGAGAGATCGTATAAATTTCTTTTAATTGGCGACCGCGCCCGATGCGCGCAGATTAAAAAAGAAAGATTCGAGCGGCGGATTTCTGCTTAATCCACGAGGGACGTGAAAAATACGCAAACGCCGACGGCGTCTGCAGAAGCGGAAATACGTCCTGCTATATTTATAACGCTGTCGCGCAACGACGTGCAAGAGCTTTAAATTAACCGGTTCGTAAGGTCCGGCTCCTTCGAAAGTTTTAAGTAGCGACCCCGACACTAAAGATGTTTTTCAATTATAATATCGTCGTGAGATGTCGCGTTCACGAAGCACAACGTCTAGGCGAATCGACGACTTGAGAATGAATTCGAAAAGAAAAGCGCAGACAGTTCGAGGCGCTCTCGCGGCGAGGAGGAAATATCCCCGAGTTTACGTTCGCGAGAAGAACGAGGCAAAGAATATACAAGGGACCTGGAAGGAGACACCAGACGATGGAGAAAGACATGATCGTTTCGCTTAGCTGTTCTTTCTGCTTCTTGCGGCCGTATCGAGCGAATAGTTCCCAGGCTTCGCTCGGTACTTCTTAGAGAGACCAGCCATCAGGCTCCGACTCCTGTCGAAGTAGTCGACCTACACGTATAAATCCCGCGGCGTGTATGTTACCGCGACGGATCGTTAATTAAAATGAAGAAAAACGCGAAAATCAAGTTGAAAGGTTGGCGCGCGCACGCTACCGTGCACGATCTCGCGAAGATTGTTTTCTTCCAGATTGATTTCCAGATTTTTCTATTTAAGATTTGATCTTAAATGTTAAATCCGCGTAAACGTTTCCAAACAATAACTCGGACCTATATATGTATATCGTATATTGTATTTTAGGTTGAAATTTTTTAATTTCTAAAAGGGGAGAAAAGGGTAAATGAGGTATCTCATGTGATACATGTGTGATGCAAACTAAGCAATTAAGATGAATTTTTGAATTAAAATTTAATTCAAATTATTACATGTAATGAATTTAATAAATAAAAATATATTATTTGCAATTAACATCCAGCTCATATTAACCAAATATTTCTTCTCTAGTTTAATACTATATGAGCCTTATTTCTTATTTGCTATATGTATATATATTATATTATTTTAGGATAATATTACTTTTCAGATATACTCTCTAATTATATCGTAAATCTATGTCGAGAACATCTGTCGAGATGATCAGAAAGCAGTGAAAACAAGTGCAATCAAGATAAGATAGAAAAAAGAGCGAAAGTGAAGTTAAAGAGGTTAGTATCTGCTTGATCTCTCTCTCTCTCTAATTTCGAAATATCCTTAGATTAATTTTAAATATCGATATTAACACTTGGAATAACCAACCTTGTCAAAATAACAAATTTTAAATTTCTATTTTAAATTGCAAAAATTATTAAGGAGTCTATTTGCGAGAAATGTGGAGTCGGAAGGGAAAAAATTTAAAAGACATGTTGCTAAAAAGTTAGCAGTTAGAGATTTCAAACAAACAATTCTAGTTTATAAGACGATCATGTAACTCAACCAAATCTAGCTATTCGTTCTTCTTTATTACTTTACTTTTGCTTTTTTCTCTCTCTCTCTATTTTTTCTTTTTCGTCCGCAATCATCTTACTTTTACCTTGTTTTGGTTGCAACCTATAATCGCTCAGGTATAAGTATTAAATTACGTTGTTAGAACGTCGTTCCTAATAGTGTTTTTTAAAATTGTTTGATGAAAAAATCTATTATCTAGTTGTTTAACTTTCTGTATTGTTTGACTACACGTAATATTAGAACAGTCACGCGCAAAATTCAATAAAGTCGACACAAAATGTAAAATAGTTATTTCTTACATTAGCAATATGTATGAAAAATAAAAATATATTGAAAATATAATCGGAGAAATTCTTCGAGTTCACTTTTATAAAAATTACATATGTTGAAGAAAGGGACGTATCTAAACTTTCTGCAGGGTGTCAATTTTGCTCTCAAGTCAAGTGATGCATTGCTTCCACGTGTGTATGGCGTACCGAAGATACACAAAGAAAATTGTCATTCAGAATTATTATATCCACTATTGATAGTCCATTACACAAATTTGCTTTATATCTTCACAAAGTATTATACAGTCACATCATTCACCATTTTTTGTTAAGAACAATTTTCATCTTTATAATATGATTACTGAATTCAGTCTTGAGGATAATTATGTAGTTGGTTCTTTGGACGTTGTATCGCTCTTTACAAATGTACCTATTGAATTAGCATTAGATGCAGTTAATAAGAGATGGAGATATATAAAAATAGGAACAAAGATAGCCAGAAATGAATGATTGTTGGCGATTAAATTTGTGTTATCATCCACATATTTTGTATTTGATATAAGAGAATCTATAGACAATCATTTGGTACCCCTATGGGTTCGCCTTTGTCACCAATTATTGCAGACATTACAAGACTTGGAGTTGAAGGCGTTAAATTCCTTAAAATTTCTCTTTACAACTTTTTACAACTTAACAACTTTCCTGAATTATCACATGTATCGAAATAATATTTAGTTACTTAAGTAAGTAATAACGAGTTGCGAATTTTAATGGATACTTGTCTGCTAGTGTCAGTAATCTTAAGTATTAATGATATCAGTATAGTCAGTAATCTTAATACATTAAACAATTGCAACTTTGGCAATTTGAATGCAATTCCTTCCGACAATAATAATGAAGAAACTAGTGGAAAAAATCATACTTCTATTCAAACAGAATATGTTCAAAATAATGACACTATTAATAGCTCTGATAATATTTCAATTCAATTTACAAATGGATCAATAACTAATGGCAACTTGGAACATGTTGCTACCTATCAAAAAATCCCATAATAATAGCACAAAGACCCTAATAAAACTAAATCTACAAAAGCTATTAACTCCTCACAATAATGTGGATTCTTTCTCAATGTTTTGTTCTTGTCTTA
>NW_018020963.1:44048-55832 GCF_002006095.1 Pseudomyrmex gracilis | reverse complement strand
TTCTTGCGCAATTGATATTCTTACGATTAACTCAAACGGGTATTGCTCGATGCACGATAATATCGTCGTGTAACGGGATCGATTGATTTCACCGTATCTTAAATATGACAGTCGAGAGCGTTGAAAGGATTTTCAGTAAATATCAATGCGATCTTATGACGTAACAACGTTATTTTTGATTGACAAAGGAATCTTCAAAAATCGTATCGATCGACATTACGATTTTCAGGTAGACCGCTTCTTCGATCGCTCTTCAATGAACCAGAACCCGCTTCCTGCGGACGCGCCTGTGTTGTTTCGTCCAGAGAACCGCTCGAAGAAAATCTAATTTTGTTACGCGGTGACGGACTCTGTTCACGAATCCCCCGACCGCAATTTTCTTCAAACGACACCGTAGAACAAAAGACGCGGCCAATCGCGCTCGTATATGTAAGAACGAATCGCGAGATATCGCAAATGAAGTGTGAAATTTTAGGTTGCCATGACGGAACAATCGGAGAGGGTGGATAATATTATCGATTAACCGTGACATCGGAGCCACTGGAGTGCACGAAACACGGAATGTAAATCCATCGCGATGGCCGTCACATAGAAGGAATATTTTAAACAATCGTGTTGAGAACAAAAATATTATAAACTAAATATCTCAAGTCTGTGACAAAAAGTGTAAAAAATTAATTCCAAGATTGTTGGTCCCGCAAATTTTTGAAACATATTTTAGAGTTTCTTTTCGAATAAATTTAATAAACAATACATATTACAATAAACGCGAACATCTGCCAAAACATTTACGTGTACTTATGTGTACGCGAAAATATGGTATGACATTTCGATAATATTATTCAAAACTTCTCAAGTTATTGTATTTGTAACCAGATATTAATTCGAAGACAAGTAACGTATATAATGTATTTTTACATTGAAAATGTAAACAACGCAAATCCGTTTTGAATTTCACGAAAGTGACATATATACAATCAATTAATTTTTGATAATCTTGGTTATCCTCGATCACGCTTGTGAGAAGATAATGAATTGCTTTCGTCGTTTACTTTCTTGAAAAATCGCTTCAAATATTGCAAGATCAAAATCGTACCTCCGTATTCGAAATTTATTGCTCCCGAAGACCATCGTGTTGATGCTACCCACTAGATTGTAAACACCCAGGTTCAACATCTGCTCGACTACGCGTCGCGGTTCGTCGCCGTAGGAAGCTCAGGTCATTGTACGTCGCTTCTGGTAACGCGTATCCCTCGCACTGTCCGACATTGGGCGATCGATGCCGAGAGCAATCACACATCTGTTGTCATCATATTTGAAAAACTCCGTGTCGGTCTCGCAAACGATCACTGACACATAAGCGACAAAAGCAACGAGAACGCGCGCAAGTCGAACCGCGAAACGCGCGGAGATGGCGACGACACTTTTTTTGTCACTATGTAGAGTTTCGATCGCGCGCGACTCTGACAGCTGTCAACGAGCGCAGCGACCGCGTACACGGTACCGTGTTCGGCGAGCGCTGTCAACGGAATGAGTCGGAGCACACAGCTCGTGGTGGAAGCGTTGGTGGAGAAACGTCGGTGGGGAGAAATCGCGAGAGTGGGGACGAGAGAGAGAGAGTGAGAAAGAGAGACTGAGAGAGAGAGAGAGAGAAAAACGTTTATTGCTGTTTCAGGATAAAGAACGGATGCGCGCAACAAGTATACAAAGATCAGAACTCGTTCGCAAGACGAACTGTAGAGAATCTGAAAGTTGAAGAGTGATATTTTCTGACATAGATAACCCGCGAAACTTAAAACATATAATATATAACATTGTTAAGTCTTTAAAAAACATGAATTACAAATTTAGTTTCAGAAATCTAAACACACACATTGAGTGGTTTTATAAAAGTTTACAAAGATAAGTTGGATTATGATTCGAGTACTAATGTTATATGTACATAAAATAGACTCTGATGCGTCTTACATTACGTAGGACGGATGTGTGTGTTTTGTTCATTGCAGTTGTTTCTCAATCTTTTGAGACAGTCGACGGTTACTTTTCTTGAATTTCTTTATGTAATTGAGTATTTATTATTTTGATATTCTTATTTTAAATCTCTGACATAATTCGACTATTATTCTGACTAATTTTTAAATCTTTTAAATTTTCTGACAATATTTGATTAATACGACTTATAACTTAGCTTGGCCGAACGCCTGTTATCATACGTGAAGCAAGTTATATTTGCAAGCGTCGCGAGGCAAATACCTTGCAATTTATATAATGTCTATGGCTTGGGCTTTATAAAAAATATTTCTTTATCAATTTTTTTAATAATAGCAAAGACTCTAATAAAACTAAATCTACAAAAGCTATTAATCCCTCACAATAATGTAGATTCTTTCTCAATGTTTTGTTCTTGTCTTAGTGTTACCGATTTTTCTGTTATTAATTAGTATTTTTTTCCAAAATTAACAATGATAATCACAAGAACTTTGCATCGTGGCAAACGACGTTTGTAACGACAATATTGTTTATTTATTGTCTTATCGACATGGCTTTGATGTAAAGCTTGATATACGTTGCAGAACCGAATTTGCTGAGTAAANTTCTTGCGCAATTGATATTCTTACGATTGACTCAAACGGGTATCGCTCGATGCACGATAATATCGTCGTGTAACGGGATCGATTGATTTCACCGTATCTTAAATATGACACTCGAGAGCGTTGAAGAGATTTTCAGTAAATATTAATGCGATCTCATGACGTAACAATGTTATTTTTGATTGACAAACGAATCTTCGAAATTCATATCGATCGACATTACGATTTTCAGATAGACCGTTTAATTAAAGGCGATGAAGAGAATGAACCGTACTGTTATGACCACAAAAGAAGATCAGTCAGGTACGTCAAATTATACTGTTGTAATATTTAATTGTGTTACTTCAGTATTGAAATAATTAACTTCAAAAAATATTGGTTTTAAAAATATATATTTTTATACTTTTGTTTATATATAAGTTTTATATATTATAATACTTATATATTATAGTTTTTGTGGCGATCTAACCGCATCGCCACGAGGCGATCTAACCATATCGCCATGACAGTTGTCAAAATTAGACTGACAGTTCGCGCTTGCGTTATTGATTTTTTACTCGTGGCCAAGATCAGTTCATTAGAGCTTTTGACAATCCGCCGCGAGAAAGCAATTATGAAAAAGTGTCGCGCAGAGATAAGTATTTCCAAAATGGTTATATCAACGGCAAATTTGGAACCGGAATTCGTTGAAGAAAATCTTCACCCTGTCAATGTAGTATCATGCAGCAGTCCTGGAAAGTCAGAACGCTACAGCTTTCTCCTGTATGATTGACCAGAATGTTGCATCATCCACTGTTTCTAAACATTTGAACGAGCTAGGAATAATTTGCAAAAGTGGAAAAAAGGTGAATGAATTGTCGAACGTTGCTATTCAAATTCGTTATAACCTTTGCGCTTCACTTCTTTCAAGAAAACAAGAAACAGAAGCAGTTTATGAATCACGTTGTGACTGCAAGTGAACAGTTGATATATTACGGTAAACTTGACCAAAACCGAACATTGGCATTAAAACGCGTTATTTGTGAGAACAAAGGTGTGGTGTTTATTTGGTGACCCCTGGCAACGGACCGCTATAAATTAGAGGTTCACGGAGCGGCGCAGTCAGACGCTGACAGGATGGCGGAGCAGGTGAAGTCGGTCAAGGCTATCCTTGGAGATTCAAATTTTCATCGACTTTTGGCTGAATTCCCGGACGTTGTTCGATTAACTGACAGACTTAAAACAGCTAAGCATTCGACCAGGCATCATATCAACACGACGCCCGGACCCCCTGAGTTTTGCCGACCTCGTAGATTGGCTCCTGACAAGCTTAAGGTTGCCAAGGCGGAATTCGACGCTTTGCTTCAGGAAGGAGTCATCCTTCTAAGAGTCCCTGGGCAACTCTTCTTCACATGGTGCCTAAGCCGAACAATGCTTGACGCCCCTGCGGAGATTATAGACGCTTCAATGCTTGAACTATTCCAGATCGTTACCCGATTCCACATATTGAAGATTTCACACAACCCCTTTTTCGTAAGAAAATCTTTTCTACGCTTGATTTATTGTAGTAAAACCATATAATCAGATTCCGATACATCCTGAAGATGTTCCAAAAACGGCAATAACCACACCGTTCGGTTTGTTTGAATATCTTTACATGCCTTTTGGACTTCGAAACTCGGCGCAGACTTTTCAACGATTTATCAATGAAGTACTCCATGGGTTTGACTTCTGTTACGCTTATATTGACGACATCCTCGTTGCCTCATCGTCAGTCGAGGAGCATGAGACCCATCTCCGACAGTTATTTACGCGATTCGACAAATATGGAGTGCGCATCAACCCTGCAAAATGTGTGTTTGGAGCAAAGAAAGTGAAATTTCTCGGTTACATGATTTCTGAGGAGGGCATACAGCCTCTTCCTGAAAAAGTCAGGGCTATACAAGAATTCCCGCAGCCGGCTACTATCAAGCAGCTCCGACAGTTCCTGGGAACAATCAACTTTTATCGAAGATTTGTACCAGGAGCTGCGGAAGACCAGGCAGCTTTGCACGATGTTCTCAAAAGGCCGAAACGGAAAGGGAGTTCGAAGATTGAGTGGACGACAGAGCTTTCCCGTGCTTTTCAGACTAAGCCTTCTCTGATTTATCGGGAGCGGGCGTAAAACACACGACAACACATACACAGACACACACACACACAAACACAAACACCTCCTAAAAAAATTGTAAAAAAAAACTATAAAGAAATATGTAAAGATGATTGTATGAAGCTTCAAGAAAGCGTCGAAAGCGTTCATGCTAATTTAATTGTTTAATAAACGAATTTAAATGTTTACACTCTAACAACAGTGTTATTGCTTCAACAGCCAAAATTTATTGTTCTTTATAAATAAATATTCTTATCACCCACGCCTTCAGTTCACTATGGAGATTGGTGGGGATAGACTCAATTTTTTGGACATCACTATTATTAAAAATAATAACAGATTAATAAACAACTGGTATCATAAGCCAACGTTTTCTGGTAGATACCTGAACTATTTTTCTAACCATCCTATTTGCCAAAAAAGAGGCACAATCATCAGCCTCGTAGACAGAGCCTTCTTTTTATCACATCCTAGATTCCATTCCAAAAATATTGACTTTATTTTTAATTTATTAATTGACAATAACTATCCGATGGACTTCACATATGATAATTTTATCCTTAGACTGAAACAGAATTTTTATAAAAATAATGACATAAGAAGGTTTTTGTCTAGCAAAAGTTCTAATGACATACAGCGTCACTGGTTTGTTTTGCCTTACATCAATAAATTTTCGGAAAGATTTTCAAAAATATTTCCTTCAGAATCACATACGCGTTTAGCTTATTACAACCTCGACAAACTGGCTAAATTTATCAAAGTTCTTAAGGATCCTTTGCCCCTTCTCTCACATCCTTCCGTAGTATATAAGATTAAGTGCCGTGAATGTGAAGCTTCGTATGTAGGACAAACTGGCAGAATGTTACAAACCAGAATTAAGGAACATAAAAGCCACATTAATAGAAATTCCACTCAAAAATCTGTAATAACTGAACACAGATTGCAATACTCACATGAATTTGAGTGGGACAGAGTAGAAATATTGGATTATGAAAGATCTTACAGCAAAAGATTGGTATCAGAAATGCTACATATAAGAAGTCAAGTCTGCGGACTTAATTTACAGTGTGACAAATTTAGACAATTCATATTTACCGTTTGTCGATAAGACATCATAAAGTGTTATGTTCCCCGATAGCAAAACGTGCAATCGCACGCGAAGGCACACCGTGCAGTCACGACGTGCGTTCACAGTGGCATCTCTGAGCAACATATATGTAATACTCCTATATTGCTAGTACGGTGCCGACCTGAAACTCACCGTTACGGTGCAGACAATATAGTAGCCTCTCTCTCGCGCAAGATTCAGCTGCTTTGTGCGCATGCGCTTACATTTTGTGAAATTTACTTGATATGAGTATTACATTCAACGTAATATTAGTGATCGTATGAAACAGTTACGTGAAAATTGCGAAGAATTAAAGAAAATTAAAGAAGAAAAAGGTAAAGTATAAAGTATATAATAAGATGTGCGAATATAATTTTGTACTTATAACACAATTTTGTATTGTATAATAGCAAATTCGGCAGCTAAAACTAAATTGCGATTTTTCAAATTTCAGGCGATAATTTCATTACATGGTTCACGATGGTGCGAATTTGTTTTTTGTGCAAGAAGAAAGCAACAAAAGATGTAAATTTTACAATGCACAAGTACATATCTTAGATAAAATATCTCACATAAAATGTGTATTTATAAAATGCTATTATTTTTTCTAATTTAACTTAATTGCATATATTATTATATTTGCTGGAACACATGGTTAGGTTAGGTTATCAAGCAAATTTTATAACACATTTAACAGCATGACGAGATAAATAATTATTTGCAGATTTCCAAAAAACGTGAGCATTCGAGCACAATGGTTGCATGCCTGCAAATTATCTGATAAGGACAATGTGACGAATGTATACATATGCTCTGATCATTTTATACAGAGTGACTATAGACATAGTACGGATCTGCTGTGCCAAAAGAAATGGTTATTGAAACCAGAAGCAGTGCCTTCCATTGGTGTTCCAAATCGTCCAGCTACCAAACTGCAGTTCCAGTCAACATTCAAGAATGTTAATCAAGAGAAACGTAAGTTTTTAACTTTTAACTTTTTTTAACGTTGCTAGTAAATATTACTTAAAATTGTAACAGCTTTGATTCACCATTATTCATATTGTTTTATAGCATCATTGCCTTCGATTGATGCTCTTCCAACTTTCACAGCAGTTGCTTCTAATGTCAAGGAATCAGAGTTTGCATCAACATTCAAGGTTGTTATTCAAAAGAAACGTAAGTTTTTAACTTTTAACTTGTTTTAACGTCGGTAGTAAATATTACTTAAAATTGTAACTTTGATTCAACATTATTCATATTGTTTTATAGCATCATTGCCTTCGATTGATGCTCTTCCAACTTTCACAGCAGTTACTTCTAATGTCAGGGAACCAGAGTTTGCATCAACATTCAAGGATGTTATTCAAGAGAAACGTAAGTTTTTAACTTTTAACTTGTTTTATTGAGGACACTAAATATTAGAGTTAGTTGTTTTTAAATATATTTATCTGCAAAACATCTAGCAAACGGCTCTTATTACCTTTGAAATTTATTATTAGTTTTAACTGCATGAACCTCAATATCTTAATTCGTTTTTGTTTTTGTTTGTACGTTATTTATGTTGCTTTATTAATAACAGGTCATGACAACGAACAGCAAAATCTGTATGCTACTCCGAAGAAACGGAGATTTGCAGAGCCTCGGTACATATCCGAAATTACAACTTCCGATTTTTCATCACCCAAGAAAGCCCGTAGAGTTATTGATATGGTGAAGAAAACCTATAAAGAGAAATGTAATTTGATCCACAATCTGCAGAAAAAAAATCGGGCGCTGTGTAAACGCATTACTACTTTAGAGGACTTGGTAACGCATTTGCGTAAAGAAGCATTAATGTCAGAAGAAGGTGCAGACACTTTAATGGTATATTATCAAAATATTATTAAAATATTCTATCAACATATTATTAAGTGGTTAAATTTGTTTGGATTTCATGATTAGCCACAGAGACAAGCTACATCGTGCCAGAATAATTAAAAAAGTAATAAACAGACTCTGATCATTTTATATTAGTATTTCATGCACAAAATCTTAAAAGGATTTTGTTTATACAATGATGTTAATGTAATTGAAATTATAGATATTATAAATATTGTGAAAAGAAAAAATATAAATATTTTGAAAAAAAATGTTATAAATATTGTGAAAAGAAAAAATATAAATATTGTGAAAAAAAATGTTATAAATATTGTGAAAAGAAAAAATATAAATATTGTGAAAAAAAAAATGTTACAAATATTGTGAAAATAAAAAATATAAATATTATAAAAAAAAATTATACATAGAGTTAGATTAATCTTATTGTTTTAGCATGTTGCTCATTGACGTTTATTACATTCCACTGTAACACATTTTGTCATCTCTAAAAATAAAATAACAGGTAAAATAAAATAACAGGTGAGATTGTAGTTTTAAGTTTAAAAAAAATTTTTTCTGATTTTACTATTATATTTTTTTCTAATTCAGGGTAGAAAAATTTAAAAAAGAGTTATATTTATTGATTAGTTTAAAAAAAGTGTTTTAAAGTATTATTTATATATACAAAAAGACTATAAGCTGCTTATAATTGCATATAATAGCATTGCATGTAGTAACAGAGACCAGCTTTTTACAAAAATTATAAGAAAATGTTTGTTGTTTTCCTAGTTTGTGCAGCACGCTTCTATATAATATCTATCCTTGCCAAAAAATTTTCAACAATATTGATACAAATCATAACAAGTAAAAAAATCACAAAGAAAAAATTTCATGTTTTTCTTTGATAGAACATGATGCCGGAGAAGATGAAACACGTCTTAAGTAGGAAACTAAAAGGCAAGGGACAATACTCGCCTGAACTCCGCAGTTTCGCACTTACATTACATTTTTACTCACCAAAAGCGTACAATTATGTAAGACAAATGTGGGACAATTTACTGCCAAACCCTTCTACCATTCGTAGTTGGTATAGAGTTGTCGATGGAGATCCGGGTTTCACGAAAGAAGCATTGAACGCTATAGCTCTACGCGCGGAAGGACCGAAACCGGTGATTGTAAATTTGGTGATAGACTAAATGGCTATTCGTGAGCAGATAATTTACGATAAAGATAAATTTCATGGTGGCGTCGATTATGGAACTACCAACGACAATGACAATGATTGTATACAGACAGCAAACTACGTTCTAATGTTTATGGCAGTGTCCCTGAATGACAACTGGAAGGTACCAATAGGATATTTTTTAATAAGATCTCTAAATGGTAGTGAACGAGCAAATTTACTCACCCAGGCATTGCAAGCATTACACGATTCTAATTGCAAAGTATTTTCGATAACGATGGATGGAGTAGCATCAAATCTCAGCATGTGCATTGCTATGGGTGCTACGTTTAACTATGGACCTAATTTTAAACCTTATTTTACAAATCCGGTTACTTCTGAGAATTGTTTTGTCTTTCTTGATTTATGTCACTGTATTAAATTGGTTCGAAACACTCTTGGAGACAAACAAATTCTTACGACTACCAACGGTGACAAAATTATGTGGAACTTTATTGTTAAACTTCATCAGTTTCAAAAAGAACAAGGTTTACGAGCAGCTAATAAATTAACAAATAAACATATTAACTATCAAAATAGTAGAATAAATGTTAAATTAGCTATGCAAACTCTTAGCAATAGCGTCTATAAAGCTTTCGATTTTTTAACAAAGATAAATGACAACTCGGTGAAAAGTAAATTTGAGGGCTGCATGCCAACTGCTATATTTTGTCGCCAATTTAACAATATGACTGATATGCTTAACTGCAAAAATCGGTTTTCAAAAGAAACATTTAATACACCTTTAACCGACGATAATTATGAGCAGTTAAAAGCTTTCGCGGTTGATTTTGAGAATTACATTAACACGATCTGCAATGAAAAAGGCACTCCAATTCTCAAAAGTAACAGGAAATCAGGTTTTCTTGGGATTATTGTATGTCTTAGGAATATGTTTTGCCTATTCGATCAACTAAAATCACTTGGCCTAACTTATCTTTTGACATACAAATTATCCCAAGATTATTTGGAAACGTTTTTCAGCGCGATTAGAAGCCGAGGAGGGTTCAATAACAACCCTAATGCCCAACAATTCAAAAGTGCGTATAAACGATTGTTAATTAGACACGAAATTAAAGAGTTTGATAATGGTAATTGCCTTTTTGACGGCATAGACATACTACATGTCTCTTCTACCGTAAAGAATTTAAAATGCCCAATTGGCGATTCCACATTTTTACACGAATCTATTGATTTCGGTCACGACTATATTAAAACATTTTGGGACTTGTCACCATATGTTGACAATGTAGTTCTGTACATCGCAGGCTACGTTAGCAAACACGTTAGCGATAGTTTATATTGTGACATATGTCGGACTCAATTAGTAGGATCGGAACAGCCTTTGCTGTTGTCGATGAAAAATAAAAAATCGTATATTGTACCGTCTGCAGATGTTTGCGCGATTTGTCGTATGTGCGAAAAGATTATTCGAGAAAACTCTGATAATTTACTTAAAAAGAATATTAAGCGCGATCTACTAAATANTATTTTTAATCACATAGGCATTCCGTTTTCGAACGATGAGATGGATACTCATGTGTTATCGCAAGACATTTTAGATAATCATCGCAGTCAGTTATGCAAAAATATTATTAACTTTTATCTTAATATTCGATTATTTTACGAAGCTCATAAAAATTCTGAAAAAGATTTTTATATTCGAAACAAATACACAAAATTAATATTGTTTAATCATAACTAATGTAAAAGTATTCTTAACAAATATCATTTTTAAAAAGTGTTGTGGTCATCAGCACAATCTTTATTTTATCTTTTTCTTATAATTCACATTCAATTTGATCTGATCTATTATGTACGTTCTTTTATGTATTTACTTCTGCAGAGTCGTTTTTTTTCTGAAAAAGAAGATTATTGATAAAAAAATACTTATTTTCATGAAAATGTGAAACAATATGTATGTCAAAATATGCGAATAAACATTCAAGCACATTTTTCTTTCTCGCGTTATTTCTGTCTCACTTTCCAATGCTTTGTCTCGCTCGCACTCACTTGTAGATGCGCCTGCGCATAATGACGCTCGACCATCTATGCCCATATTTGGACTTCGTGCGTCTCCCTTTCTCGGGCCTCGTGCCTCTCATTGCAAAGATACGCGACTAGCAATATAGGAGTATTATATATATGCTGAGCAATCACTGCATGGAAAACGCCATAATAACCGCACAGAGAGCGCACGTGGTGAATATCACAGCGCCGTGCGCGCACTGCGATGAAAATGCACCGTAACCGCACTGCAATGAAAATGCGTCGGAACCGCCGTGGCATGTGTTGTGCTTTCAACACAACAATTAGTGAGTTGTCTTGTCACCACTTGACGTTAATTTGTTTTGTTTTATAAGTATAAGAGCCAATTACGTTTGATTACTACAAAGCAGCTTATTCTAGTGAACAAAGTTATTGTACCAAAAGTGGGAAAAGTGACCAATAATAAAATAAATGAAAAATATCATCACTAACTGTGTTTTACAGGTGGTATGTTTTAGCGAGGTTATTCTCATTGTGGCAGTTGACTCAAGTAAGATACATACAAAATATCACCAATAAATTTAAGTTTAAAGTGTAAAAAAAATAGTTATTGGTAAAAAAATGTGTATTTTATACAAATTTTCTATTTTTCAAAATAATTATTTTCTAAATTTTCAAAATGTCGATCAGGCGACTTATGACAATGTGGTACATATTATTTTTATTTTTCATATTTAATAAAAATTGATTGCATCAAAGTCTCTTCTTCATATGATATAATGATATTATTTACAGGTCAATCATTTCATCTATTTAGGTGGTATGAATCCCGTGGACTCTGCAGGACATTATTTTAAATGTGCCTTTACTAGCGATATAGATATTTTAT
>NW_018020963.1:39386-43178 GCF_002006095.1 Pseudomyrmex gracilis | reverse complement strand
AAACTCTGAACTAGTGCGACCAATTCAGCGAGAAAACACAAGTCAAATTAAAAGTATACCTAACCTAACCTCACAATTCCTGCATATTCCGAAAGCCACACATAACGCCACTTTGATCGCACAGTGATGCCACAGTGATGCCACTGTGAAAGCACTGTGACCGCACGCAGTGCGATGGCACGACGTGCTGTCACGGTGACGACATAGCGCGGACGTACCTGGACATACTCGTGCTGTCACGCGTGCGCCACAGCGTGCGGTCGCAGTGGCGTCACGGTGCCATCACATGGCTATCGGGGTTATTTGTAGATTTGATTTCTATCTTTATACACACGTTTGTTTCTCAGTCGCGTATTCACTCTTGTAAAGTGTTGGTCGGGACGGCTTGTGCAACATGGACATCCACGATCAGCACTCAGCGACGTATAATAGCTAAGATTTTTACATGCATTTGATAAGGACCTAATTAAAAGGTTGAAAACGTTTATGCTATAGATTTTTAATAAACGAATTTAAATAAATACACACTCCAAAAACTGTGTTTTTGCTTCAACAGCCAAAAAATTCATTTGTTCATTGAATAATTCCTGAAGCTACATACACTCATCTTTGTAAAGAAAATTCATTACTCTCTTCAAGACACAGGTTTGCTTCTTATTGGCTAGTCCACCATCTTTTTGAAGACAGTGGAAGGGGCAACTTGTATTGTAAGATTCTGAAGAACCTAACGAAACTATCAGTGTAAATTTTATTTGACGTTTAGTTTTTACTCGTCTACTATACTGTGCGATTTTGTTCCAAGATTTTCTTCTTACCAAAAAATGACGAAAACGATATGTGACCCAGAGAACAACCAAAATAATAATCAACCAAATGACAAATTTAAGTGCAGTGTAAGTTTTTTTTAAAAATATTAAATAATATTTGCTATGTGTGCTATTTTTTTTACAGAAAATCTAAAAACTTTTAGATTTTTGTAAAAACACAAAAAGTAAAATGATTTTTTGTAACAAAACTATCAATTCTCTATTTTTCGCTAGACTGTACTTTTCTTTTTAAACTTTTTTTTGTTATATTTTTTCGATTAATTTTAAGCAGTAGTGAACAATTTAATCACTTTGAAAAAATGCTTTCAGAAATGTGCTATAGAATTCAACTATAAAATGAATTGGACCAACACAATCTCTCTACTTGTACACATACTAAAGACCCAGGACAATAAAGCATTTTTCTAGGTACATTTTTTAACTATTTTAAATAATATTCAGTTTTATATTTTGCATGCAAAAAAGATTAAACAAAAATATATTTTAAGAATTGTATATTATATATTAAAGAAAGAATCGCAGAAATTACAAGATGCGTAAAAATACAATAAAATGTATAAAAATGTATAAAAAAACTAAATGAAGAAAAAAAACTAAACTTACGTGTAAAATGTAAAAACAAATGTGTTTTTGTTTTTCTGTCCTTTTATGAGAAGTAAAAAAGTGTGATATTTGATGCTTTTGCGGTGTGTTGTAAACTTCTTTTTCTCGAAAAACTTTTTTATAATTACTACAAAACCTTCTTTCTTTAAAACCATGTTTGACAAAAAAAGTGATATCAAAATGTAGCACCCAAGTAAACTTTTGTACGTTATTATATTAAAAACCAATATACGATAAAAAAACGATATTGAATAGATCAAGAGGCACGGTAGTGCCTCGCGCCAAGTATATGCGCAAACGAAGTGCGCGCGCGCTGCGCGAGATACCCCGTGCCTCTTATAGGCGAGATTTAGCCGAGAGCCTTTTCGAGATTTTTCGATCTCAACAACGGCTAAACCGATCGAGTTCGGCCTAGACTCGATTGAAAGTTGAGATCGAGGCACGACAAAAAGTACTTCACAATTTTTTTTGTCCGTGCCTTCCCAACGGAGATATCTCGCTACAAAGTCCAAAATCCCGAAAAATTAGGTTTTATAAGTAAGAAACGTGGTCGTCATCGTTGGACAGTTATTGCGCGACTTCACCGTCAGAACAAAACGTGCCCTTTCTCTTGTCGTCAGTAGTGATGGTTTCTATGTATGTGTATATATGTATGTATACGTTCAAAAGAGGCACGGTAGTGCCTCGCGCCAAGTATATGCGCAAACGAGTGCGCGCGCGCTGTGTAATTAATTAACAATAACACAAGACGTAGTCACGCTGCTTGCGCTAGCTGTGTGGTGACAGACAATGAATATATAATACAAATATAAAAACAATTAAAAAATATTATCGAGCGTACTCTCTCGTTATTAAATTTGTTAAATAAAAAATAAAAAATAAAAAATACTATTAGGTATACAACTTTGCTTCCGCCGTTTTTTTTCAAAATTCAAAGCTTTATTGTAAAAAACTGATTATACATTTATGTTTCGAAGTATTGTCTATTGTTTTCCACTACTTTCTCCCACCTTTCTGGCAGCAATCGGATCCCGCGTTGAAAGAACTGGTCATCTTTTGAAACGATCCACAAATCGATCCAATTTTGGACTTGTTCATAAGACTGGAAGTGCTGGTCCCTCAGGCCGTGTGCCATGGATCGAAATAGGTGATAGTCAGAGGGAGCAACGTCTGGAGAATACGGCGGGTGGGGTAAGATTTCCCATTTCAACGTTTCTAAGTATGTTTTGAGAACTTTTGCAACATGAGGCCGAGCATTGTCATGTTGCAAAATAACTTTATCGTGTCTTTCAAAGTATTGGGGCCGTTTTTCTTTCAATGCTCGGCTCAAACGCATTAATAAAAAAATCGCGTTCAATAAAGATCTCCTGTGATTATTTGAGACGGTTTTAATAGCTCATAATATATTACACCGAGCTGGTCCCACCAAATACAGAGCATGACCTTGAAGCCGTGAATATTCGGTTTAGCCGTCAGCGCAGAAGCGTGGCCGGGATATTCCCATGATTTTCGGCGCTTCGGGTTATCGTAAAAAACCCATTTTTCGTCACTAGTCACAATGCGATGCAAAAATCCTTTCCGTTTTTGTCTTTCAAGCAGCTGTTCACAGATACAGAAACGCCGTTCAACATCTCTCGGCTTCAACTCGTATGGCACCCAATATCCTTGCTTCTGGATCATTCCCAGATTGTTTAGGCGTTTTGAAACTGCTTGTTGGCTTACTTGCAATGATCTTGCCAACTCCTCTTGATTTTGACACGAGTCTTCATTGAGCAAATGCTCTAATTCTTCATCTTCAAAAACTTTTGATCTTCCACCACTATGCCGGTTTTCTACGCAAAAATCACCGCTCTTGAAGCGTCGAAACCACTCACGGCATGTTCTTTCACTCATAGCAGCCTCACATAAGCGTCTGAGAGCATTCGGTGAGCCTCAGCCGCAGATTTTTTAATATTAAAAAAATAAATTAACACCTCCCGCAAATGACGAGAATTCGGCTCATAAGTTGACATTTTTATTCGAAAATAACTATATGATGTAAACACAAATCAACTACTGGTGCTATCAGGTTATGTTCACAAAATACTAAAGAATATTGCAAGTCATCTATAATGTATGTACTCGACGTCTACTTGTCGCTAATGGCATCTATAGAAAAACGGCGGAAGCAAAGTAGTATACCTGATAAATATAAAATAGATATATTAGGAGTATAAATAAGTTTCCGCCGTTTGACAAAAAATGGTCTCAATAGTATGTTATTGTTAAAATTGTCAGCTGTAAAACGTCATATCGTAGGATTGGACATCTGCTAACAACATAACCTTGAAATATTAGCGATTTTGTATCAGCATCATATATC
>NW_018020963.1:29969-38356 GCF_002006095.1 Pseudomyrmex gracilis | reverse complement strand
TACCAGAAAGATGGGAAAAAGTAGTGGCTAGCGATGGACAATACTTCGAATAAAACATTATGTACCGTTCTTTCACAATAAATGCCCAATTTTTGATAAAAAACGGCGGAAACTTATTTATACTCCTAATACTATCCTATATTAATTCGGTGATTGAAAATTCCCGAGAACGCGGTTTTACAATAATAAAGCTTATGAATAACGAATATACGCATTTGACTTATTTTAATATTCTACATTTAACGATATATAGTCCTTTTCGCAAATCGCGGATATCTCGAGAACCAGAAGAGATAGCTTGAAATTAATTTTGCAGGTACCTTCAATCGGCTACTCTGCGATTTATGACAAAGAGTGAAAGGTAACAAATGGAATATTTTGAGAACGGTAGAAGTTAGAGCAAAATGTTTTTTACATCTCCTATTGGTTAGGTGCAAAATATTGTAGATGTAAATTTTTTAATTAAATTTCTTTCAAATTTTATAAAGAAAACTGAGAGTCGCGTATTCACTCTTGTAAAGTGTTGGTCGAGACGGCTTGTGCAACATGGACATCCACGATCAGCACTCAGCGACGTATAATAGCTAAGATTTTTACATGCATTTGATAAGGACCTAATTAAAAGGTTGAAAACGTTTATGCTATAGATTTTTAATAAACGGATTTAAATAAATACACACTCCAAAAACTGTGTTTTTGCTTCAACAGACAAAAAATTCATTTGTTCATTGAAAAATTCCTGAAGCTACATACATACACTCATCTTTACATATTTAAATAAATAGTTATTTTGTTCAATCCCTTTTTGTTAATAGTGGGAATTTTCCCCCACAGTTTTATATATTATACTTTTTCATTATAAATGTTCTACATAAATATGTAAAAAAACAAACAAAAAAATATCGACAGCAAGAAATATGATCTAGCGCCCATAAAAAACGGCGGCCGAGAGAGCGACGTTTGATCGGAATGATCGCGATGACGGGTCAAACGTGTCGCTTTATCAGCCGTGATCATCTGAAACGGTACAGGCCTCGTATAACACATGTAAACGCGGTCAATGCTGATGATTCTCAATCATATTAATGCCGCTGACAGTTTTGCCAGGCACCACTACTGTACAGCAACGATGAGACGCATCTTTCGTGGAAACCGGTTTAGTTCGATGTCCAGAGCATTGTTAACAGAGAAGAGATGCCCGACGACGATCGTAACTGCGCGATGATTCCGAAATAATTTGTCTGTATCGAACGTGCACGTGGCGGCGCAAGATTGACCTTTAGTTGGTCAAAAACATGCCAACTCAACGATAATGCGAAACTGATACGTGAAGATTCACGTACGTCCCGAAATTGCGTCGTTCATCGAAGCAATATCGCACGTTCGCGATAAAGAGGAACCAAGTCGCAAGGCAAATAATCCTTCGACGACGTTGCGTTGCTATGCTGCGAGGCTTACTACACGATTCCGCGGCAAATCGCAACATCCGCAGTCGTAACTCGCTTTCCTACGGGGAGAGGACAACGCTCGTAAGTTACGACCGGCCAGCGCGAGTTGTGGTATCGCGAATGCTGTAATTTATATGTTACAAACTGCCGAAGTTACGAAGCGAGATTTTATAGCTGCCGAGACTCGCCGCGTCGTCCAAACGTCACTCGCGCCGATCCGTTTCAGCTCTGTGATCATCGACCGCGCGGTCGTGAAGAATGCGCGCGGTCACCCCCGAAGAAGAGAGAAAACTCGTCGCGGATTGTCGATATTGAATCGTAAATTAACACGCGGAGAAAAAGACTCGGCGAAATGTCCCGCGGGGAAACGCATATTTCCTCGGAACCGAGAGTGTCTTTTCCTCGCTCGTTCTCAGCGCGTCGTTAATTCGATTTCTATCGAATCGTCGCAAGCTGCGAATAATCGATGTCTCCGAGCGTATCTTGAACATATACAGCTCTGATATGTGTGGAAGGCACGTCCCTCTCTTCTCTCTGTATGCCGTGCACCGTTCTTTTCTTCTTCCTCGTCGCTATGCCGGACACACGTTTATTAGAAGCGAAGGGCGGTCTCGCGCTCGTCGGGGATGCGGCTCGACATTTTTAACCGTTTCCTCGATCCGCGAAGAGCTCCGGTCCTCCTTTTTCGCATTCCCGTGTAATAACAGGTCTCTACGCGAGCTCGCCGGGATCGACCGGACTCTCGGCTCGCTTGCTCGCTCGCTCGCTCGCTCGCTCGTCCCGAGACAGAAAACCGGCACAGCCGCCGGCGATTGTCGTAGGTAAGTAAGTTTGACGTACATCGCCGTGGTGTATACTTCTTGCGCATTTTACGGTTTTCCAAAAACCTCTCCTTCTCGTCTGTTTATATTCTTCTCGCACTTTTGCTTTACACAAAATTCACAATCGCGTCTTTCTTTAACCTGAGCCTGTGTCTATGTTCGCTTTTTGGCAATTAATTTTGGAAAGATTCTCGAACGTATTTGAACAACAAAAGATTGAGACATCCAAAGAAGAAGAAAAAAAAGAGAGAGAGAGAGAGAGAGAGAGAGAGAGAGAGGAAGAGAGAACTTTTGCTATCAAGAATATCGTGAGAGTTTAATTGATCAAGTAAAACGTGACTATCTCAAAAAACATCTGCTTTATGCAAGATCGTTTGTACGTGTGACTCGGTTACACGCCGAACTTACGTGAAGAACAAATAACATTCGGAATTATATTGTAATGCTTATTCGTCAATAATGTCAACCGACAGTGTTAACTACACAAGAGACCTGGAATGTTTTAATTGTTCTCGGGCGATAAGTAATATCGTCGATGACCAAGCACAGTTATTTTTGTACGTTCGTTCTTTGTACGCGAACCCAAGCGAGAAATGAAAATTGTAATTCTTTGAGTGAGAAACCACGGAAATAGAGAATTGTCTAGAGAAACGACGACGACGATTACCGCATCTATTCCTGCTTCCCAGACCGGTCTTTCGAGGAAGAAACCGCGGAAGGGATATGATGTTTCACATTTAGGTGGGCACCATTCCAAATTCCAGACGGTTCTAGACGGTCTTTGGTCTCATTATAGAAATGTACAAAAGATGCGCTACCATTTCCGATTATCTCTATAGTACTGTGAACTGTCACATTCTGCTATATGTAGATTAGAATAACTTTGACGCTGTGTACTTGTGCGTATTTATGTGGTAAACAGTGAAAATGACTCAATTAAGAAACAATAAAGGACAATTTATTAAAAAGAAAACTCGTAGGTTACGTACTGTGTTTAACTACATTTTCTAAACTAAACGGTAAACAATTTTGAAACTTTTTAATAATATTTATACATTTCTTTTATATATCATATTCGTCTTTTATATCTTTAGAATTATATGGATGTTATTCTCTTAAAATCTGACATTAACTTGAGTTGCATCACGTGTTAAAACTGCACATTTTAATTACAATTATCTCAAAAACTAGACGGTAAGTTTCTAATTGCATAACAACATAAAGAAAACTTAAATTTATTTAAATTTACTTGTATTCAAAATTTTGTAGCACATTCGTAAGAAAATCATTTCGTGCAAGTACTAAAACTTTATTCTTGCGCGAACGGTATAAAGAATTGGTGTTATTCAAAATGACATTAGCTAGAGTATTGCAATAAATATTATAACAACGCGAGAGCTGCTATGTGAGCCATAAAAAAGTGGATCGGCGCCATCGAGACGTTCTCGGTTGTGTTGCTCTTTCTTTTTGATACTGTTATCAATGTACCGAGATACGTCGATAAACGCAGCGTAAACAGTAACGTTCATCCTTAAATCTTCGCTCGTGACGTTTAACGACCGTCCCGATTAATTATTAACGATAAAAGCCGGAATATTAGCGTGTCTTTTAAATACCGGCGAGATTTACGATCGCAAGGCGCCGCTGTCGTGAGACGGCCGAGCGAGAGAGCCGTGTTACATATATATTTATCAACGCGCGCCGAAGCGCAAGGTAGTTATCGTCAATGCACTTCCGTGGCGCAAAAAAAAAAAAAAAAAAAAAAAAAAAATAAAACAACGCTCGCCGCGCCGTAGAAAGTGCATTTACACTTCGCTCTCGTTTCTGCCACGACGAACGGCATGACAGATTACGAAAACGAGGGCAGTAGTAGTGTTATCCTCTTCGTACAGATATTTTTCTTATCGCAAATAGTCGCAAACGCTGTGGGGAAAGTACCTCGATGTGTTTCGTATCGGCCGCTAATAAGTACCTACGCACAGACTGGCAAAAGATGATTCTTCAACGTCTGTGTGTCTACTCTAATTGAGTAATATTTAGATCAAGTGAGTAGAAAATCACCGTGGCACGTACGCGTTTGTCACTCGCGTTACATATCAAGCGTTCTAATTTTTATCGCAATCCGGTTCTCTAATATAGTCAATACGTCCGCTACGTGGCATTTGGCAAAACGAAGATTGTGTCGCTGCAACATGTATAAATATCTAAATTGGGACATATAAAAGTTTAATATTTTTTAGTATTCTTATCGCACTTTCCATTAATATCTCGTGACAGAGTCACGTTTATCGAATGTGTTTTATACAGAAATATATTCTTCTTATTTCTCTAAAGATACTACAATTTGCGTCGAGTCAATTGAATAGATCTCTTGATAGAGCTATGGCAGAAGCAAGGCGGCCTGTTAGAAGAGACGAAGAGGAAGATGAAGGTGCAGTAGGAGGTGAGATTTTACCTCAACAAAATATTGCAGAAGAAAACCAGCCAGCTTATGATCATCTGGTTAGAACAATCACAGAAAGAGCTGACTTTCAGCTACAAATTAACATAATTAAGAGATTGTTTTTAACCTCTAACCAGGAAGAAAGACAAAACATGGACTTGATGTTCAACAGAATTGCAGCAGCTCATGATGAAGCTGGATTACTTTCAATAAGAAGGATGGATGATCCTGCTTTTGTTGATCAAATGTTCCACTTTCTTAAACTATGTGGATTGTCATATAGGGACTGGAACCTAATGGTTGGAGTAGTCTTTGTTGATATGTCTGTAGAGGCTAGAGATAAGTATATAAAGATAGTGTATGCATGTAGATATCAAGGATTTGATCCATCAGTCTTGCTTAAAAGACTCATTAGGTTCTGGAGGGAAAGCATGAGACAGCCTTTAGTTACATATCAATTAAGATATGAAGAAGCAGGACATAAAGAAACTTGGGATTATAACAATCATGAAAATCTAATTAGTGATATTACATTCCTTGTTTTGATTTTCTTAAATAGGGGTGCAGTAATTTCTAAGATTATAAAGAAAAGTTCAAGAGACTTTACCAATGTATTAAGAATGCTAGTGGCTAAATACAATATACGTGCAAATGAAGAAAGTGAAAAAAGACGAAGAACTGACGATTCAGGGCCAGAGATAATTACATTGCCAAGAATAGCAGCTTGCTTCTGCCAAATTACAACTGAGTTATATCATAGAGACTTTGGCAGAGCTATTGCAAGTTTTACAGAATTTAGACAAGTTCCACTTGCCATATTCTCTCCAATGTTAGCGCTTGAGGGGAATTCTTCCCAGAGCGCGATATAAATAAAGCCTAATCAATCAATCAATCAATCAATGTTTCCATCCGTAGTTAGAAAGACTTATGTTTCAGAAGGAAGAAGAATAAATATATATCCACAATTAATTTTGGTGACAATATTAGTAGATAATGTGTTACATATAAGAGATAGAGTTACACCTCTTGATCAAATATGGACATATTGTTACGTCTTGGCCCACGGTTACGGTCGGGCTATGGTGGAGAGAGCTGTCGTTTCTCTATCTCCGCGCAGCAAGTAGGCGATCCTGTTGCGGCAGAGTCGAGCGAGTTTGTATGCTCTCACGGACAGGTCAACGGCGTATGCCGATCTTATTCTATCCTATGAAGCCCCAATCGTCGATCTCTTTTTAAGTCTAGAGATTCAACTCTACTGACTAAAGACGAGACCATGCGATCAATTGAGGATGAGAGGTCGATTCAATAAAATGAATTAATTATGTGGAATATTAATTTATTCATATCGCGTATTCGTTTCGTTACAGATTTTCTCGGTTGTTGTGATGTGGTGTGGATGGATGTTGTGTCGTGAATTTTACAATAAATCGGAGGGTCATCGCTCGGAGGCTGAAAAAAGGAAAGACGTATATATATAAGTATGCGCGAGAGCGTGTGTAGAGTCTCCGGCGGGATACTACAAATGTGAGTGTGTCGGGTGGAAGTGTGTGGCGCCGATTCGTGACATGGTTAATTAGATTAATCCAGGTCGATTTCTATAATTTCGCGGATTTCTATAGAGCTAGGAGGAAAAATGGTATAAAAATGACGGACTGGGACAAGACGGATGTCATTGAAATGATGTCATATGGAAATTTGACGAGAAAAAGTTTTCTAGAGTTGTAGATATCAGGTGAAAGAGGTCGGAAGAATTAATTCTTAGGGGATCTATTACATATGGTATTTTGTTAAAATCTGCTATTCGGTAAGTAGAGGCTAATTTGAGGAAGTATTGTAATTTAGAGTCGAGCGGTGGGGTGGTCGGTCGAGAGGAATCGGAAGGTTCGTCATCCACGGGTTCTTGCGCGAATGTGGAAGGGAAGGTGAGCAAGGAGAGGGTGAAGGAGTTGGCGCGAATTGTAAATCCGCGGGATTTTCTGCGGAAGCCTCGAGGGTGCGTTGGAGAGGGGAAGGGAGGAAGTGAAGGCGGTAGATTGTTCGCGGAAGAAGCAGGGGAGAATTGAGCATCTGCGGGAGGATCGGGACTTATAGGTGAGTAAGAAGGAGATTGATACTACGAATCGTCGTTGTAGTGTGTGTCTGTATGTATGTCGCCATGTGAGGTAGCGTAAGAGGTGCTTGTGTGCATATCGCAGGGGTTTTTAATATTATTGTCGTTGTTGTCGTTGTTATTCGCGTGGTCAACGTTGGAATGTTTCTCGGGGGTGGTAGGCGTCGGGCGGTTGGGTCCGGCGGTTTGGAATCTAAGTTTCCAAGCGATAGGAGACCCGTTCGAGCTATTTATTGCTTTTCATTATTTACTAAGAAAAGGGTTTGTTATGCGTTTGCGCGTCGCGTTGTAAGAAAAAGGGGACCGTGGAGTCCCCAAGACGTAACAATATTATCTAGCATCTTTTTCCTCTTCAGTGCTTGTAGATAGGACCAGAGAAGAGCAATGCAATAGATTTGGAGTATGTGTAGGAAAAAGATTTGTTGATGATATATTAATCCTTAGAGATCACTGCTTAAACACAATCAGAGAGCTAAGGCCCACTGATAACATTGAAATGTTCTTTGATGAAATGGCCAGATTGTAAAATTCTCTCTCTCTATTCAAAGCACTTAATCTATGTAATCACATATTAACTATGATCCTTTATATATTAATAAACATCATATGATAAAATTTAAAATTATATTCTTATATTAATAGATTTATATTGATAATCATAGTTTTTTACCAAAGACTTGACCAAATGTAGGTTTAAGAAATTCATTTTTTATTTTTTATTTTGAGAATTATTTAGATTTAGTTTATGTTTAATCTTATAATGAATAATTATTATACTATAAAATACATTTAATAATGTTTTTATTATTGTTATGTCCTGGCCTCTGGAAACGGTCGGGCGTGGACGGAGCGTAACTAGTCGAATTTTTCTTTATCTCTCGACACACACACTTGAAGAAACGGTCGTGTGTGCGTGCGAGAGTCGAGCGATCTTTCGGGTCCGGCGGACGGGTCAACGGTCGTGTGCCGCTCTTACTCCGTCGCTCTTTGGACTTCGCTCGTGTGTCTCTTTTTAAGGCCTGAGACGCAAATTTCAATTGCCTGGGACGAGACTGTGCGATCTGTTTAAAGGTGCGGGATAATGAGCAAGAGGTTAATTAATAATGTTTAGCCGATATAGACAATATATTTATGCTCGAATGTATAAATTTGTTTGTCATAATTTTATATGTAGTTATTGACATATCTTATGTGTAGTTTTATTTACAGTAACATAGTTTATAATGATACATTTTTAATTTGTTTGTATTGCGAACTCAGTCCAGTTCGACTTCTAAAATTTCCGTTATTTTACAAGAGGTAGGGGGGTAAAGTTTGTAAAAATCTCTCACAGGGACTAACCTGTGTTCTGAAAGGAGGAGGAATTTGACTGTGAGAAGGGCATCTAGAGTATAGGGGCATCTAGAATATATATATATATTCTAAATATTTTCTTAGTACTTTCCATTTAACCAACATATTATATAAAGCTTGCGCGTGCGCATAGAACATGTCTATCTGCAGTTTGTAAATAATTTGCACGCGCACGTAGATCATGTCTGTCTCTCGGCCTTTGGTGCAGCCGC
>NW_018020963.1:23955-28529 GCF_002006095.1 Pseudomyrmex gracilis | reverse complement strand
TGTTACGTCCTGACCTACGGTTACGATCGGGTCCTAACGGAGGAACGCAACTTGACACACGACACTTTTGTGTATTATATCTCGGCATACTGACCTAATGAGATAAGGCAAGCATGCGAGACTGTTCAACGACGTAGTCAAGTCAACGGACTTGCCGATATTATTTGTCTAACGTCTTCTCACTCGTCGATTCTCTTTTAGGTCTTAGAAACAAATTTAATTTACCTGGGACAGGACCTGGTAATCACGTGATAAGATTACAGAAATGAGTTTTCAGGATAGATTTCAAAAGTTCATTTAATTAGTTGAAGCCGTTTTCATTCTTATGAGTATATAAATCACTTTTATTCAAAGTATTAACATTTAGATTTATCCAAAAAATATTCTTACGCAAGTTGAATTAAATAATTGGACGTGTGATGAAGTTCGGTGTGAATTTGAATTATTATTCGCATTATTATTATTATTTTTGATCCTGGGAGTTCGTAACAGTGATGTTCCTAACATCAATTTTATCCTAATCAACTAATAAAAAGAAAATTAATAAAAATAATCCACATATGTTTATCTAATTACCTTGAACTGTAGTCTTAAAGGCTGTGAAGGTCTAATTTAATTATTTTTGAAATTTACTATGGCCGTTTTCAAATTATATGTATGTTTTAAGAATATACATTATTGCACGTACAAAGTGTATTTACACATTTGAATGTTTTAAAACTGTTCATCTTATAGCCATTTGGTTTTGATATACATGCTGCGCAATATTTTTCAGTTTTTTGTAGAACTAAATCTCAATTAATTTGATAGCGCAGTGGAGCGCGCAACCGACGTGAAGAGCCACTCCGTGCCTTTATTACGCGAAAATGAGTAAATTTAATATTTGTGAATAGTAACATACTTTCTATTATTGGTAAATATTTAGAAAAGGTCATCCCTCTTCGATTTTAATGAGCTTAACATATGTTGTCAAGAACATCTTCCTGAGTAACAATCCGTAAATTTTAGTCGTCGCTCGTTGTTTAAAAAAAAATTATAAACAATTGAAGTTTCAAAACTAAATTTTTATTTTTCGACATCGTGTACATTTTTTTCATGTTGGAAGCGTGTAAGCAGGGGGGTCTACGCCCCCCTGCTTATAACACGAGCAAAAAGAATGAAAAAGTAGCCTTCACCGTCTATATGTATACGACAAGAAAAAAAAAAATGAAAATGGGAAATTGATGAAGCAAAAATAGGCAAGCGCAAATATCACCGAGGTCGTGTTTTACGAGGCCAGTAGGTGTTTGGCGACTATGAACACGACAGTAGTCGCATATTTATTGTTCCCGTGAAAGATCGAACAGCTGAAATTTTGTTAAACGAAATAAGGAACCGTATTGTTCCGGGATCAATAATATACAGTGACTGTTAACGAGCATACACTGATATCAAATCATATGGTTACAATCATTACACCGTAAATCACGAGCAAAATTTTGATGATCCAACTACACAATGTCACACACAAAATATAGAACGAATTTGGCGAGATATGCGAGCAAATATTCCCCGTTATGAAACATCAGCTGAACATTACACATTCTACATAACTGAGTATTTATTTAAACGTCGTTTCCAACACCAGGAACGTATAGACACATTTTTTACAATAATGTCAGAAATATACCCCCTCACTGACATTCGGTTACCAAACGAATAAAATTTATAACACTAATTAAAATTATATATTTACACGCTCAGACCACGATAAAAGTGTACACAATGTCGAAAAATAAAAATTTAGTTTTGAAACTTCAATTGTTTATAACTTTTTTTTAAACAACGAGCGACGGCTAAAACCTTTTGATTGTTACTCAGGAAGGTGTCCTTAACAACATATGTCAAGCTCATTAAAATCGGAGGGGGGTGACCTTTTCTAAATATTTAACATATCTTGTTTATTGCGCGTATGTACATTAAAAATCTCCTTCGTCACGTGGCACACGCGCGCGAATAAATAATAAAACGACACTTTAATGATTTAGTTTGTTGCTTTAATAACGCTCAATAAATACGACGTTCCGCTCATTGTTTCAGCGTAATATTGCGATCGGCATTAACTTCTGTACCGAGAAGATCGTTCTCAACAATATCGATGAGATATTGATCGAAATCAACGATTCGCGCTTTACGATTTTGACCGGAGGCTTTAGTAGAGAGACCGAAAACCTACCTACGTGATCTTCTTAGATTCGTACGCACGCACATATGCGGTACGATCGCTGATTGTTGCGCGAATTTTATTGCCGTTTGCGCTCGTGTTCGGTCATAAAACGAATCGGCATCGACATATCTCGTCCGCTTATCAGCCGCTTTCTTTAAAGACGGCCGATCGATCGTGCGCAAAAGTCAAGCGACTATCTTTTTCCTCGCACGGTCGTGACTTATGACGGTTTTTTTTTTAATCTCAGAATATTCGCTGTATCTGCTACTTTGAATAAATACTGTGCTCCGGAACGCGTAGAGCAAACTGAGCGCACACATGTAACCTATTTATAACCTGTAGTGACTGACACCCGACGCGGTTAGAATGAACTTTTATTCGCGTGCAAGCCTAACGAAGAAGAGATGAGGACTCGAGCGGCTACTATCTGCGGTTTGCTGCGTCCACACGGGACGTCTTCTTCTTGCAGGTGCAAGATCTGCCGCGGTTACGCCGGCGAATGTCAGCGACCTCGCGACGATGATGATCCAATGTCAAACGGATGATCGGCACTTCTCTCTCTTTCTCTCAGTCGCGTGTGATCGCTGCGTTCGAAGAAACCGGAAGTACGCAGCGCGCGCGGCCCGGTCGTTCACGCCGACTCGTCCGGGATCGGATGGCTGTTTTTACGGGTCGTTTGGCCGTTCGGTTTGCGGCGGGAACCGCGAACACGATGGGAGAGTTTTACGAGCACACGGAGGCTTTTATTGCGGATCACGACACGGCCGTGTCGACTGCACGCGCTGCCATGCGATTGTCCTGTAAGCTGCGGAAGCACGTGCGCGCATGTAACTGAGCCCGAACGCTGTTCGGAGATATACTCTCTCAGTTGTATAACAATAATAAAGTCGCGTCAGATTTGTGTCTTGTCAGACGCGTCTAACAGTCAATATCATACACGCGTTTGCTCTGAAATTCCTTCTATATATATTTGCAAGTTTTGTCTGAACCATTTTTCGGAAAATGCATAGTTCTCGCGATTCTCCGTTGTGCCAAGTTAAATGGTTCACTCTATAGGGTGAGAATCGCGAAAACTATGTATTTTCCCCATGTATGTATGGAGTCCCCAGGACGTAACGGGAGCAACTGTCCTTATAATTACTTTAAATCTTTGGTCGCGGCGTGAGGCACTATCAAACAAATTCACTGATTTAATACTAGCACTTACTACTTAGTAGGATAACAGGAAATCGGTAGTGGCGGCAGAAAACAGCGAGTTGCGGCGGCGGCAAGTTGTAGCGGCAGCCGATTGTAGTGGCAGCGGGCTTCCGGCAATTCTTTCTTTTTTTCACCTCTTCCATTCACTCGCATTTACTCGCACTCACTCGACGCGTAGACCGCACTTAAGTAAATCTTTTTCTTTTCTGCCCGAGCTCGCCCTGAGTTCTTTCTTTTATTCACAACCCTGGGAGAGCTCCGGGCCAATCGGACCTTCGCGATTAAGTCGTCCGATACTATTGTTTTCCAGAATTTTCTATAGCTTTATCGCCTCGGGCGTGAATTTCCGTTTGAAAAAGAAAAATAAAAAGTTTTCCTCAAGTTTCGTCTGCTTTGTGTATCGTTATTAAGCATTGATATCCGTCCACGCGCTAGTATCGCGCGGCTGCGTTCCCTAGATATCAAATCCGAAAAGATTTCTCTCAGTTTTGAGAGGTTTTTCTCAAAATTTACCGGACATCAATATCTGTTCACGCGCCAGTATCGTGCGGCTGCGTTTTCAGGATATCGCATCCCGTCGCCATCATGTCGCGAAAAAAAGTTGAGTCTACAGGACGTAACAAATTTTCAAATGGAAAAGTTTTGCTTGTTTTGCATTTTCTATTTCAAATAAGTTTGAATACCTATTTTGCATATCTCTGGATCTAATATAGATATTGAGTTAGTAAATTAGACAAACCGACAAAATTTTATCGTCAACTATTTGTGTGCGATACATGAAATACAACGCCGTGAAAGTTGCGAATTCCTGAACAAATTGTGTTAATCATTTACTCGTAAGACCAACAATTGTCGAGAAGATACCGTTTCTCGAGACGGTTTCGTGACTTCGTGTCCGGTGTCGTCCGATCTCGAGTCGCTGGCTATTGTCTTAGTCGGTCGTTTCGTTTGTCGTTTGCTGTCACGTTGTCGTTGCACTATAGTGCTTCCTTTGGTCGCTTCCTCATTGAAGACATAAGTCATAAAGACATGTCCAATATAACTTACCGAAGTAATTTATTTATTTATCAAGAGGCACAGTAGTACCTTGCGCTAAATTCACGCGCAACAAAGTGGCGAGCGAGTGAATAAGTGAATGAGTGAGCGAGCGATCAATGAGTAAGTGAGTGAG
>NW_018020963.1:6306-23156 GCF_002006095.1 Pseudomyrmex gracilis | reverse complement strand
TACTATACTGAATTTCTTCGAAACTTTTCCTGATGAAAGTGTAACTCTTCTACTCCATATCCCCACAGTTTCAGATCTTAATATTAATAATGAAAGGAGCTGCGAATTTTCAAAAAAAAAAATTATCTCGGCTTTTACGTAACGTAGGATAACGAATTTTTTTTTTTAAATACGCGTAAACATATCAACTATCGAAATATCAAATCATTAAAACGATATAGTTATTAGCGTCAAAGTTACTTCATTTGTTTATGAGCGAAAAACGACCTTCATATTTCAACGCCATTTTGGGTGTTTTCTTATAACAATTTTGGTTAAATATCACTTNTATGTGATAGTGCAACTCTTTCAGAACAAAACTAGACCATGCTGGTTGCTGTATCATTGTTAACAGCTGGCATAATTAAGTGCAAAAATAGGGTCTCTGGGTTAAACAAATGCGTCTATTCACAAACTATATGATGTTTCTGTCAGAAATTTTGCACACGTTTTAGGGGTAGCAAAGGCCATATTTTTGNTAAATGTCAAAGCTTTGTGTTAATTATTACAAAGTTTATTAACAATTGAAAAAACAGTCATTTTTGGGTGTTTTTTACAATTATCTCGATAAATATTTGCTCGATTCATTCGATTAATAGCTTAAACGAAAGATATTTTCAATATCTACAACTTTTATTTAAAGCTTTTTTCTCTAACTAGNAGTTCTTCCTCGATAAAAGCAAAAAACCCATTTTCCACACTTTTAACCATCATTTGTAACAAGTTCCGGGACAAAATTTTAGATACATGATAGTAGGGGTCTATCAGTGAAGCGCACACTAAACGATAATGTACTCAAAAATCGGTTAAACATTTTTGCAAAAAATGGTGGTTTTTGTTCCCTATTGACTGGACTATATTGCTAAGGCAAAGTTATTCATATCAAAGAAATTGATGAATAATTATATAGAAGAGCTGCAAAATAGAAGCATTTGTTTATTAAAGAATGTGCAACATTAAAATGTGCACAATATTCATACGGATTACATATTTTTCTCAGAATATATCCGTCTCAATATTTGCGAATTTGAGACATTTTTTACGAAACATTTATTGAACGTGTACGCGAATGCTGCAAATATTGACGCTGCTTCTGATGAAAATTTAAAAGGAAAAATAGCATCGGAGTATTACTTGTTTCATTTCTACTGCAGTGTTGTTATCCAATCTGCTAAATTTTCTTAAACTAAGTGAAATAGAAACTATTTCTGAAGTAGCAACGATAGTGACTATATACTACTTGACAATAAAGCCATCAATGCTACAGATAATAAAGAAACTTTGGAATATTCTAAAACTATGCTGGAAATGTACTCTCGACAGTAAAAAAACAATGTTTTTTGAACAGCAGTAGAGAATCTTACTGCAGTTATTGTTAACAATAATTTCTTTAGAATTCTGCAGATAAATGAAAAGAGCAGTAAAATTGTTATGTCCTGGGGATACTCGTATATCGTCTACATATCGAACATAGAAAGGAGGTTGGAAACGCAAATATTGTACATTATTGTAGAGAAAAATTATTGTAAGAAATGAAAATGTATTTTGCGTATTGTATCTTATTTTCGAATGTTCATACGACGGCTGAAAAGTTCTCAGCTTGAATTTGTATTTTGTTTGCATGACCGTCCTGGCGATAAATATTTGTCTGACTTTTCCCAAGCCGTATCGATTAGGTATCGATCGGTTAAATTTGAATATGTTGTATACAACATGCGAGCGGATTTAGCCAATGATCTTCAAGAAAAACATCTCTCAAAAGGCCGAAGATAACGCTCGACAAGATCGTTGAGAGAGATCACCGGCAACCGTCGACGCGAACGGATCGAGGCGACAAATTGTATCCGCGAGGAATTATTTCATTTGTTAATATATAACGTATAATTATACTCGTTTTTATAAGTATCAGTGAATTATTTTAATCCTTCTTTTTTTTACCTATCGACAACCTATTCACACGGTTCCTACATTATGTTGCACGACTTTTGTTGAATTCAAATAGCTCTGCCATATGTAGCACAATGCTGTTTAGATCAGCAATTTAACGTGCGTTTGTAGGGCAAGTAAAGTCTAGTAAATATTTAAAATGAGGGCTGCAATATGTATTCTATGTTCTAATATAGCGTATTTTGTTTTCTTGAAATATAGTTTATTTTAATTCAATTCTGCGATTTAATCAAGAAAACAAATGGTAATAATAGTACATTGAAGTACAAAGATATCTATCAAGCAGCTGTGGCTAGTTTACAGCAAAGAAGTACAACAAAAAATTCAGCTAGAATACAAGATGACTTTTATTTTTTCTTTTGATCCGATAAAGGATTACAGTTTGCAGGTATAGAGTTTATCTTAAAAACAAAAAGTTTAAAAAATTTTTTAAAATTTTCAGATAACATGTATTTTTTAAACAATTAAAGAATCTTTTCAGGCTCTGAAGTTTCTAAACTAATAAATATATATTCGGTCATAGGAGCCGTTTGCTAGGTGTTGTGCGGAAATTATAAGTGTATATATATCCATATATACGTGTTCACATGTAAATTTTTTACACGTGAAATTCGAATTGAAATAACAATTCTAAAATTCATATTGGATGCTATACTTGCATCTCTTATATGAGAAATCCCAAATACCCCCCTAATTGAAATTAAGGATGTTTTTACCGAGGAGTTTTACCGAGGAGTTTTTTTCGCAATATAAATTTAATTTCAATTAGGGAGGTATTTGGGATTTCTCATATAAGAGATGCAAGTATAGCATCCAATATGAATTTTAGAATTGTTATTTCAATTCGAATTTCACGTGTAAAAATTTACATGTGAAGACGTATATATGGATATATATACACTTATAATTTCCGCACAACACCTAGCGAACGGCTCCTATGACCGAATATATATTTATGTATTTTTTATTTTTATTTTATGTTTTAAACGATTTATTTCGAATTACCGCGATTGACTAATATAAGTTGTGTGATGAACTGACTAGTCTAGATGTATTTGACGCTTTTGCATTTGAAAAAAATGACAATCATCCCCTACAGCTTTATAATATCGATTCATTTCTGTCCGAGATTATTAAAACTTCCACATATCTCACAAAATCTTCTGCAGATAAATGAAAAGAGCAGTAAAATTGTTATGTCCTGGGGATTTTGTTTTTTGTTTACGTAATCTCGCTCTTGTTCCTTTTGTTCTTGTTCTAATCGCTACCGTTCTCTTTGCTCTCGGCTCTCAGCTCGCTCTTCTACAATGGAACAATTAGGCCTACGGTAACGGTCGGGCCCTTGAGAAGAGACGTCGATCAGAACCCCTACTCTACGATCCAAGGTATGATGGAGGACTTGCAGCGCATCGAGCGCTCGTTGCTAGCCCCGTGGCAGCGAGTCGAGATGGTGGCAACCTACATCCTGCCACGTCTCGGCTTATTGTTGCGGGGTGCCAAAGTGGAAAAGGGCCTCGTTAAGGTCGCGGATAAGCAGATAAGGAGGCTGGCCAAGTCGTGGCTCAACCTCCCTCAGCGCGCCAGCGCGGAGGTAGTCTACCTCCCTCCTAATAAGGGGGGCTGTGACCTGCTTCCGCTCGCTGACCTCGCCGACGTCCTGACGATAGCGCACGTCTTCCGTGTTCTCACGGCTGGCGACGCTGGAGTCAGAGACCTGGCGTGGGCGTCGCTGAGGGAAGTGGTTCAGCGGCGAATTGGTTCAGTACCAACGGAGCATGACATCGCTTCGTTATATCAAGCTTTAGCGGGGAGACTAAATGATCCCGCCCAAACTGACGTTTTGTCAGCAGTTGTGAGAAGACCAAATGTCCGGGACGCAACAACTATGACCAGTTTGGTTAAATCAGTCATGTTGAGACAGAGGTCCGTGTTAGAGATAGCTCCAATGTTGAGGGCAGGGTGTATGGTGATGTCAGTCTCAGATGACTGCTATAGGATGGATCCCATCTATCATCGGTTCGTTAGGAAGGTGAATGCCCATACACCAGGTGGGATAATTCTAACACCTACTCCTGGATAGAACTCAGATGAGTGGAAATTAATAGCCGCTCCACTAGACGCCTTTATTGCATTGTGCAATAATTCACACCAAACAGACGCACTGGATGGTTTTTCTTATGAAGAACTTGACGTTACATGGACTGCTGTTCCAGTTTGTACCAGCCGGAGCAAATAGAACTCCGGCGCCACGAGCAATTTTCTTATATACAAATAGCAAAGGGTCTAGGTGGCGTGATCGAAAACCAACACTCTCCCTTTTCCCTTCTCCGGAAAATCGGACGAGTCAACCGAGCCGAGAGATCGTCGCCGATTGGCGATCTCACAAAGTTTACCCGACCACTAACTAACAAATGGGAACTGGCGAAGCTCGACTGAGTTTTCCGATTGGGAGAGTCCTCGCTTACTCAAAATTGTATATAAGCCCGGACTCCCAGAACCGAAGGCAGTTAGAGCCGCAGATTTTAAAAGTTCTACAGCGAGTGAGTGAGTGACAGTGAGTGCAGAATGTGAGATCCAAGCGTGAACTATTGCGCCGCAACAGCCTAGAACCTTTTATTAATCAACATCACTGGTCCGCAGTAAGTAGTAAGTCCTCCCACAAATTTTAATCGGAGGTTCCACCACTTGAGAATTCAATTCGAGGTTAATACTCGGAATCCATCAGAGACGCATAATCGCCTAAAAGTATCGCGAAAGCATATTATTTTGTTTCTCCGCAACCAACTCCTTTTGACCACTCTCGCCGGGAGAGCAGTTTGCGACTCCAATCGTGAATAGCGTCCGAATTATTTCTTTTTCCTTCCTAAATCACGGAAACAAACCAAACCCGCTTATCTCCGAATATAAGTCTTAGAATCATGACACATTCAAATTTATTCCTATCATTAAATCTATCGGAACCTAAGAAATAAAACAAAACCGAATTTGTCAATTGACATAAGGAACTACATTTCTAAGATGATCTAAGTTGCGTAAACATGGGTTAAAGAGACTGGCTGCACTAAACTACTCGTATTCCCTCTCTCTCACATTTGCACCCTAGCTTATAGATTACTTTGTACAAAACGATTATGCGCTCCGTCACTGTATTAGTTTCAACACACCTGTACGTTAGTAATTTGCTAAGATTTTGATTTGTCTTTTTTTTAATAAATATAACTATTTTATAATGTGTGGAATCAAACTAAAGAATTATTTTTTGTTATCCTTCTCTCCGTACAACCCACTCTCACTTCCTCGTTAAAATCGCTAGGTCCCGTCCTTGGTAAATGAGACTTGCGTCTCAGACCTAAAAAGGGACCAACGAGCGAGTGTACGGTAGACAGACTAAGATCGGCGTACGCCGTTGACCTGTCGACGAATAAAAACAAACTCGCTTGACTCTCTCACAGCGGGACTTCCGTGTCCACTGTAAAGAGAGATATGGAAAACGACGCGTTTACTGTTGCGTCACACCACAGCCCGACCGTATCCATGGGCCAGGACGTAACAAAATATTATATAATATTCACAAATGCAGTTACATAGTTTATATATCTGAGCGTGTTAATAACAACTGGATGTTGTTTTATGGACAAAGTAAAAATAAGAAAATATGTTAATAGATTGAATTTTATTTATTTATTTATTTTTTTATATGATTCAGAAATGACTTACAAAATAGATATCGAGCAGTTCGATAGAAATTCTAAGCTACGAGCATAGTATTTATACATATTCAAATTATATATACATCAACTTAACTCTCGAAGTCATTCACTTTGTTTTGATTATAAATTCTCATAAGTTTCTCTCTCCCGAGAGACGCACACGTAGTCGTGTACACGAAGAAAATTCTACGAATCGTAATGATACATGATACGATAATAAGATCGAGATTACGATATCGCGCGATAATTGCGCGCTCTATATTTTTCAATATAGCATCCTGGCAATTTCGCGCGTGTGCACCATTAGAGACAAAAAAAAAAAAACATTCAACGTTCCTCGAGGATCCGAAAACACTTTCCTTTCTCGAATCTTAATTATCTTGCTACTCGCGCTACTGGTATTACCACTATCGCTGCTTAGTCGTGATAGCATATAATTAACCCAGTTTCTCGTGGGAGTCGCCGAACGAGTCTCCTTCTCGGCGAAGAAAGACATTACGAGGCGTGGAAGGTAAGTTTTCCCTGTAATACACCTGTGGCTCTCTTACATCAAGACGCGAGACAAGAACGCTTCGTGACGCAACAATTCTGTGCCGTTTGTTTCCGCTTAGTAGTTTGAGTTGTCATTTGTGTGTAAGGAGAATACAAGCGCGGAACAATGCAAACACGTCGATACCGCGATGTAACGCGGATCCAACTCTAGCTCTAATTTCATAACATTTAATATCCAATAACAATTTTAACAGCACTAGCAAAAGATAATGTAACGGATTCAATACCGTGCAAAAATCAAGTTTCACCAGCTCTTACGCGCCGAACTACCGGTCTCGAAACGAGACGATTTATCGCATCTCCGTCGCAATTATTCCAGATAAACGCGACGCGGAAAAATTTTACCGCCCGATTTTTGCTCTCTTATATTCCGTTTCTATATATCCGAGATATACGATGCTTTTACGTAATGCAAAGTGCGCGAGCATTTTTGCGGCCGCGCCTAGGAAAATATCTATCGGACGCAGATAAGAAGAGTCGATAAAATTGTATATCGAGCGCGATGTTTCATCAACACTTGTCTGGTATGCTCGTAAATTTTTTTTTCTGTACGAAAGACGTTCGCAGTCCTTGAAATTGATCACACTTTTCAATCAAGTGAAAGATATATATTTAGCATTCAAACGATTGTGCTAGATCATTTCTGACTTGTATTCCACTGATTGATATATTAGAAGGTTACAGTAAAAGCCGCTGTTCACGTCTAAATGGCTCTAGCTGCGTATGCTGTTAGGCACGGTTGTTACTTATGTCATTTTGAAGTGTAAACACTTCCCATTAAAATTTAATTAACAGACGCTTTTCTTACACGTGCTTTTCTATATAACCGAATTAAAATGAAACGCGATAAGTTGTTTTCCCGATGTGTACTTCTCGCTCTACAAATCGCCGAGAAGTGGAGAAGTGATTCTTCTCCATGACAATGCTTGGCCCCATGTCGGCTATAGCCGTGAAACAACTGCTGATGGGAGCTCGAATGGGAGATTTTTTCTCCCGCACCCAGTGTATTACGTAAAAACAGACCGTCTTTCTTTCTCGACGCGGAATTCAATTTTTGCCAGAAAAGTGAAAAAAAGTCATAGGTTTCGAAGGCAAATACTTTAATTGATGTATTCACACATTTTATTATTGAAATAAAACGTTCAAAAAACACAAAAAAACAGCAATTTTTAATGCAATCTCCTAATATTACCTGATGACGATGTAACTGTTCAAAATGAAACACCGATTAAGCCAATGTTTAAAACCAAATGGGTATGTAGATATAGATCATTTTAAGTAGTTACGCGAAGTTCCAAATGAAAATATCTGATTTTGTATTATTTGCAATAAAAAAAGTTTTTTTGCTTTACACAAATATACCACAAATATATTAAACAAATTATAAATTAAACATATTATACATTAAAAAAATTTTTTTAAACATATAATTATTTTATTTGTTGTTATTTAAATATTTATATTTAGTTATGATTATAATCTACCAAATACCCATCGGATTTTGAATGACCCAGCCATCTCCAATAAAGACGAAAAAAGTTGTAACGACTCGACTCAAGTCGAAATGACACGCAATATACTTTTTTTCCGTAGCGAATACAAGTTTTATCCAGTGTCATCAAGGAATAGAAGAGAATTGAAGACACCGACAACAAGAACGACCGGTGTAAGTGATCCCCGGCATTACCAAGTGTCGACTACCCCGTCGTCGAGGTCGCGGTATTGCCGCGTACGCGCATTCTATCAATGCGGTAGAACGAGATTTATTTTGCTGCGCGGACGAAGCATAATATAAATTAAAACGAATCTATAAAAATAATAAAAATTTTAAACTTTTTGAATTGAATCTCTGAGAAGGAAAATATTCTGTTGTTGCTATCTGCTTGTAACATTCGGGTAGGAAATTCCCGGGCTAATTATCACGCCGCGGGTGCGATCTCGACGTGACGAAAAGCGAAACGACAACGACCCCCCTATTTGCAACTAATGAGGATTGGCGATAACGCAGCAGGTCACTGCGCAACTTTTTCTGACAATCAGTGAAAAAGGAACGAAGAGGAGTCGCTTGCAGAAATCTGAGAATCGCAATTAGAAGATACTTTCTCGACGAGGATGTTTTTCGGATTTGAATCGCGTTAGTGTCATTTTTATATCAACGCTTCGTGAACATTTCAGCTCGCTTCATCGGAGTTTCAAGAGCAGCCTGATGGAGGATGTTTTTATCGAAAAGAGCGTCTGTTATTACGTAATGTCGAAGTATTATCATCAGTATTAATGCAAACATGCAGTTGACAAAACATTCGCAAAAGATGCATTATATCCCACGCGCGAATGGCATCATAAATATTAGAACACTGTCGGTGATTATTAATGCATCGGCGAAACGATTGCACGACCTCGTATAGTCCATCGGCGACGCTGTGCGAGGAACATGATCGAGCACCAAAGAAACAAGCCAACACGCCCGTGATGGCGGCAGCATGGTAACCTTTTTTCTGACATTTCTGCCTCATAGGTTGGTTTATTCAAAAGGTTAGACCGTCTCGCGCTCTCGAATATCTAGCGCGGTCGCGAGGGAACGAGCAAGAGACCAGAATAGAAGAAAGAGAACACACCGACGTGTCTTCAACGGTTCTGGAGCTCTTTCGCCGAGTAATCTCCTCTTCCTGTCGAAGGTCGACGCGAGGTGGATGTGCGTTCGCCGAACCGTATCGCAAGGTTCGAAACATCGTTTGTTCGTAAGTGCGTATCGGGTAGTTGGACGGTCGCTCGTGCGTTGCGACGGGCAAGTAGTCACCCAATCAGAGCGAGAAGGAAACAAAAGAAAGGTGAAAAGAGTTATCGCCTCGTGAGATCAAGAGCCTACATCCTGTCTGGAAAACACCGCAGAACCTTCGGCCCCGGTGTGCAGTTATTGTCGATCGATTGTTAAAATTACCTGATATACCTCGGTTTCCACGCGGAGCAGGATCCCTCCTTCCCGCCCCTCCCTTTTTTGAGATTCTCGCTCTTCTCAATATAAAGCTCCCGCGCGTGTTTCATGGCCCGGAAAAATCATGGATCGATGAATAAAGAGGTGAGCCCGGAGATCACAGCTCGCTTCGCCGTTTTATTGTTTCTCGCGTCTTTGTCGACTCGCGTGTCTCATTCTGTTATTTCATACAGTTACTTTCAGCGCGCGAGATCGTCCTTGCCCGACTTCTCGCTTTTCAAGAATGCGTTCGACACGTCTCGCGCGCGCGCTTGTTAGAATTTAATAAATGTATTCTCATACTTATATATATATATATATATAAGTATATATAGTATACATACATATAGTATACATTGATCGCGCTCAGCACGACTCTTCTCGAAAGCATATACGATTCGCAACTCTTACTTTCCTACTAGCAAGAGAAATATGATTTCTTTCTCTCTCTCTCTCTCTCTCTCTCTCTCTCTCTCTCTCTTTCTCTCTTTCTTTCTCATAAGTATACGCGCGCGAAAAACCGAGACTGCGCGCTCGATTCCAACGCGAATCGACATCAACTGCTAACCGCCTGAATACATATGTATACAACTCGACGGTAAATTCAATCGCCTTCGGAGATATGTATTTCCGACGTCGCTCGGGTAGGTCTTTGCACGCGGAGAGAATTGCTAGTAACGCGTCTCCGCGTGTCATTTAAAGAGCCGCGTGTTGCACGTGAATTCAGAGAAAGTCACACGCTCGTAAATCAAGACCGGGCATGAGTACCGTTAGATTTGTAATGATAATTCCATGGTAATGCATGCGATTCGGTCGAGCGAACGAAACGAGAAAATAATTAACGACTCCGCGTAATCCGAGTATGCCGAACTATCAGCCGCGATGTTTGAAGGATTCTTGAAGAATTTGCGAGTTTGTGCGACGTCAGCGGAGCGTTAAAGCAAAAAATCCCGAGAAGAGATGTCTCTTTTGTGTCCGTTAAGGCTCTTTAACTTCGATTCCCACATCCGGTGGATAGATCACTTAATAATTCTGCTTTGCATGAGAACGCAAACATATCCATTAAGTTTTACCCTAATGATACAATTTCCGTTGCAATGTCTCTTACCTCGAATTTATATAATGTTCCGAAAAAAAAAATATAGAAACATATCATCATATAAGATTATGCGCGAGTGATCAGATCGCGCCAAATTTCGGATCTAATCTCATATGATCTAATACATATATGATTTTATATGATTATATCAGATCAGATTCAAAATTTGGGGCGATCTGATCACTTACGCATAATCTTATTTGATTATATGTGTTTCTATTTTTTCTCAGATATATTATAATAAATATATTAAACATAATTACCGTGTATATATATATATATTGCATTGGTTTCTTTAATGGCGTAGTCTAGCGTACCGTTCTGCCAATTACATTTTTTTCGTTCTCATTGAAAAGAAACAGTAATTATGGAAAATTATATGGAACCTATCTATGTTAAGAGAGCGAGACGAACCCAACAAGTCACAAATTACATCGGCGATCTCAGATTGTGCATGGTTGTCGTTGATTAATAGGCGTACGAGACGCTTAAAGGGTTTTCGAGATCAGTTTTGCGCGACGCTTCGGATTTCCGGACAATCTATCGATCTTCGCGAGCTGTATCGATCACGCAGACTTAAGATGTACTTACAGTTACCTCTAATCCAATTGATCGATCGCTCAGATAAGCGCGATGCACGATGGGACATCTGCAGACATATCTGCTATATAATAACGACGCCACGCTTGGAAACGGGCAAGATCGGTTGTTTACTATTCAATTATTTTGCAATTGCGGAACCGCGTATATGCCATCTGAACGCACTAAGTGCTTTTTAATTTGCTCAAAATTTTTAACAATTGACCGTCTCAGAATAAGCAGCGCGGAAATACTTGTGCTCTTGAGAACTAATTTTTTTAACAATAATAATAAATATTAATAACATCGCAAAATTATATAATAATTCTATATAAAAATGTACTCACCCTTGATGAGAATGTGGAGGAGCAGGTCTCGGTGGAGGCGGTAAGGACTTTCTCCCGGGCGTGTTCTGCCGTGGTGCTAAAGGCGGCGGCGGAGAACTCGGAGAACCGGTGCTGTATCTATCCGTAGGACATTGAGGCTGAGGTTTCTGTTTGGGCGTATCAACATATTTCGGTGGTAACGCGTAGTAATTTCTCTGCGTCGCGTCACCGGAACGTTGATGATGATTAGGAACGTATTTCGGCGGTTCGTGATACTTCTGCGGACTCGACTCCGAAGGAAATAGTTTCGAACTGGCCTCGTATCCCGTTTTCACGGGACTGCCGATGGAAAAGCTGTGATTTCCGCTTTTTAAGTATTTGGACGGACTTTTCGCGATCTCCGTCACCGGTAAATAATTCGGTCTCGATGGACTCGCGATAGAATTCTTATCTGTGTTTTTAGGCACTTGAGGTTGAGGTCTCTGCCCTGAAGAAGACTCCAATCTTTGACCGGAATCGCTTCTCAACAAACCAGACGCGTCAACGCGCGTTCCGTCAACTCGCATTGATTCCTGTCGAATAATCCTCGGCTCTACCGGAACTTGCGGAGCCGGTCTCTGATTTCTGGAATCGCTGTATCTTTGCGATATGAGATCAGGCAGTTGCGCCGGGGGTCTGGCTGAGAAAGGTCTTTCTTCGGACAGTCTTCTCGTAGATGCTATTCTGCCGTTCACCATGAGCTTCTGAGTGGACGGATATCTTAAACTGGAACGTTCTGTGGCCACCATTCTGTGCGTTGCAAATCCGGCCGATACTCCGTTCTCCAGCACCATTTCGGAATCTACGTGCTTCAGCGCAGCGGAAGATCTCACGAACTGATGTTGCTCCTGTTCTTGCGCGTTCGTTTTCGTCGAAATTGGCGAGGATTTACCAGCGGATTTATCGTGATCTCTCTTACCGTTGTGCTTTGATCTCTTCATGGAGTGTCTTTCCGACTTGTGACGTTCACATGATCTTTCACGACTGATCTTTGCTGTTTCTTCTGTCTGATGATGAACGTTATTGAACTTACGCTGAGCCTCCGTGAAACAATCTTCACTCAGCTCGGGCGGTGGCGGTGGCAACGGATCGTCGCAATCATGAACCTCGTTTTCCGTGACCGTCGGTGGCGATGGTGGCGGCAAATCAGGGCTAGGCATACGCTCGTTGTAAACGTTTCTCAAATGTGGCTTTTTAGGTGGCCTCTCTGGCACCCACTCGTCTATCGATATCGCGGGTCCGACTATCACGGGGCCCAATAAATCCGTAGAAAGACTGCTGCAACTGTTGCTATGCTGATGCTTTGGATTCAGCATGTCACCGTTCCCTTGATTCTTGGTTTTGTTAACAATTTCTCTCCACGTACCACTGGCATAGTCCGACGCTGAACTGGCTCTTCGAGATGAGGATGGTCTCGGTCGAGGTGGAGGCTGCGGTGGAGGACTCTGAGGACTTTGTGGACTTTGAGGACTTTGAGGAGCTGGTGCACAACCCTGAGCCAACTGTGGCTCGGACCGCCACGATGCCTGATGATGTCTCTCGTAGAAAGACAACAGTGCTTTCTTTTGGATCGCTTTCAAGGTAGGATCGGAAACTCGATGACGTTTTTCTGGATCAAGATATGTGTAACGCATTTGTTGTTGTTGTTGCTGCTGCTGCTTTTCAAGTTCGTTGATGCGTTCAGCTACTGAAAGCGGTTGTGGCGGTGAGTTTAAAGCCATTCTAAAAAAAAATCAAATATCACATACATACATATATATATAGTTTTATTCGGATTTATTACAAAACAATACATCATCAAAAACGAAAATGTATAAATACCTTGAGGACTGTGTAGATTCTTGCGGCTGTGTTGTACTGACAGGATAAAGTTTCCGTTGATTGCGTTCACGGTCCCAGTACAGCACACTTTCCGAATGATGTCGCTGAGGAGTCTGTACTCTAGCACTGTGAGCGATAAGCTGTTTGCTGCACTGCATTCCATTGGTCGATGTCTGACTCACGTCGGACATCGACCCATGCATCCAATTTTCAGGACTCTGTGGGCTGACAACCTGCTGGCGCGTGGGACTCTGCGGCATTGGTTGAACGTATTTGTCGTTTTCTAGTCTGTCAGAGATATCCCACTGATTCATTTGCGATCTGTCATTCAAGGAATCGTCGTCGATGTTAGATTCCTGCCACTTGCTCTCTCGAACAGCCGACGTCTGGCAGATATCGCTGATCGACGCGGAAGTCGTACAGTGATTGATCACCGCCGGTAAACTAGGTCTGCTCTGTCCCTGCTTGTTTCGATCGTTCATCGAAGTTTGCCATTTGTCAAGGCTGTGTCTTCCTTTCGTCATTCCGGATGTGCTGACGTCGCTCATAGAACTCTGCCACTTCTCATGACAACTAGTGTTGGACTTTTGAGTTAAAATCCCGCCGTTCACACTGCTGACGTCTGACATAGATCCATGATGCCATCGATCCGATGCACCTTGACGAGGTGGCATACCGCTCGATACGCTAACGTCAGACATCGAGCCGTGCCATTTTAAAGTTTCGCTGCTAGATGCGCTGCCGCTGGATGTAGTCACCACGCTATCTCTTCCTTCACGAGAAGTATCTTCCCAAGATACAGCGGGTCTTTGTGCTACCGCCTCGCTGTCTCTTCTCAATCTGATAAGAAAGAGCGGTCTCTTATTAGCGTTACAAAGACGTCACGTGGTGTTTGATATTAATGATAGACACAAAAGCAAATCTCACCTGTCAAGAAATGGCGTGTTCGTTGTGGAATCCACACTGGATACATAACTGTGATATCCTTCGGATTGTGCGTAACTAGCTTGCTGAGAATGTTGCACTCTCGTGTATTCCTCAAGACCCGCTTGCATTAAACTTGTTTCGCGATAAAGATCCACCTAATAGAAAGAAAAATAGAGTAACAATGAATTAAAAGATACAAGTAATTAAATGTGTGCAGCTACTAAGCACTACACGTTCCATTGCGTGTATTGTCGTGTTACTTACTTGGGACACCTGAGGATCTTGGTAGCTTCTGACGTAAGCCTCCAGATCAGCGTGACTCAAAGTCTGAGACTGCTGTTCGCGTTCCGGTGGTGACGGAACCGCATATTCCGCGTCACCCAAAGCTTTACCCTCGCGATCCACGCGCGGCCACAGTCTTGGTTCTTCCTCGACGCCACTTCTGTTGCGTGACTCGTAAGTCTCAGCTGGGATCTTCTCGCAACGCTCCATTACCGTCTTCAACTGCAATAATCAATTTTTTGCAGTGTAATAGAAAATCACAACTGTACACGAAAAGTAGCACTTGCTGAAGTAATGTTTATTTCAGAGTTTATTTTCACAATGTAAACACGTTTGAAAGTAGGACGATACTTAACAAGAAAAAAAAAAAAAGAAATATATAGAACAAGATGTCTATTATATAAATTCTAACCATTGTTCTGTAATATATATATATATATATATATATATGTACGTGCTAAGTTTTGAACTATAAAATAAAGAGAGACCAACATTACGAGTGCTCATTATGTTATTTATTTTTTAGTTTAAAAAAAAATAATTCAAAAAATTCTGTATACATTGCGGCATGAAGGGAGATAATTCCGTGCATTCTCGAAAATGGAAACTGGGCCAGTTCAATAAAATAAAACTTTACGATCAGCTGAAAAAAAGGGAACGCGGACTAATTTTAGCATTTTCTTCTGTTTTTTTTTTTTTTTGCTTCTCCTCTCTGGAGTATCAGAAGTTGTTGTTATGTACCAGAATTTATGGTGATGCGGGTCGGACCAACGAAATACCATGGCCTACTTTTGAGAAAGCCGGTAGCGCGCGATGGCGATTATGTCACCAAGAGAAAGGAGGGTGCGGGTGTGGGAGATTAATTGCGTACGTCGTTTTAAGGCGCAGCACGATACATACATCAAGGTCCTGCCCCGCGGTGATCCCGACTCTCTTGGCACGGCACGCTCGCCCGAATAAACCTTAATTGTTAAACACACGGATAGCGCTGACGTGAAACTTCGTAATCCATTTGAAAGCGCAAGAAAATTGTTTCGATAAGCACCGCTGCCTCGTGACTTGTTTATACTGCGGTACTCCGAAGTCGCGCAAACGAGATTTGATTTTGCAACCGACGGGACAATCGAGAACGGCCGACGCAGTGAATTCCGTGTATAACTAGGAAATCTTTAGAAGAATCGGTCACATGCGTTGCGCTATTTGCCAGATAAAAAAGGAAAAGTTTTTTTATGGAAAATTGTGACTGGCGATAAGAAGTAGATACAATAATCCGAAATGTAAAAAGCATTGAGTAAATACCGGATATCTAATTTACTAGAAACTGATGGTATTTCCAAACCTGAAAAAAGATTCATATTTTGTCGACCAGTGTAATTACAAAGCGCTTGCTAAGCGCTGAGTTCTACTGAACGCAGCCTTTGTTAAATATGTATTAACTTTGTGTTTTTGATACATTCATACATTTGCGTAATGTTCGTAATCAGCGCAATATACCTGCTAATGTGTATTACAAACATTACATACATAGTTCAACTTAGATATTTCAAACATATTGCGTTAATTACGTATTTATTATATTACATATATTTGATATAAAATGAAACGCAATGTAAATGCAATATTGTTACGTATTTAATATGTAATAGCAATGATAGATGCTGTGCGGATTTTGCACACCCTTAATGTACAAATGCGCGATCTTCAGATTGTAGATATGTAAACACATAAACGAAAGTTATACAAAAAGCAGGAAAAAGAGAATTCAAGAACTTGTATAAGTTTACCTGCTGCGTGAATGTGGGATTGGGTCTTTTCGTGTGTGGTCTGGTGTACTGGGCCGGTTTCTCCTTTGGATAGTTGGTGTGATCGGTCCAAGATTTGGAGCGATGAGAGCCGCTGTGTCCCGAACTGTGGATATCCTCACAGGGATGTTCCGGTGCGCTCGGCCACGATGGATATTTCTCGTGTCCCGGGCCGTAACACACGCCTTTGAGACTGGAGGCATCCCTAACTGGCGGTGTTGGTGGTGGCGAGGCTTCGTCTCTCTCATTAAGAGGAAGCGTGAAGCTGTCAAATCCGACGCTTTCACTGTACCTAAAGTGATAGTGATAACGTTTATGCTTAAAGTACAGTCTGTTCCACAAAAAGAAAATGACCGGCATAATTTTGAAGGAAATGTCCGTGTAGCGCAACCAGTGTATAAAGTTTCTTTGATGGTGACGAGACAAACTGACAAGGGAACTTCGCAAAGTGGAAAATTTTGATTTAAATTTATTTCAATAAATTTATTTCAAAAAAGTATATTTGCAAAAGCGAGAGAAAGAGAAAAATGCATTTTGTATAAAGACAAAACTGTTGGTCGAGTATCACAAATGTTCTGTGTCTTTTTGCAAGTTTTTGATAGTTGCTTCAATAAATTAATGTCAATAAATATATTTCACTAATTTATATGTGCAAAAGCGATCAAATACACAGTTTGTCCGGAAAGTTCCCGGACTACGTGAATTAAAAATCGAAAATGAAAGATATGGTTTATTAAACAAGTTTACACTTCAAGG
>NW_018020963.1:2099-5556 GCF_002006095.1 Pseudomyrmex gracilis | reverse complement strand
AAGTAGTTCCAGCGTTGACCGCTCGATAGCGCCGCTTACCCGCGCTAGAAAAAATCAGTCCGGGAACTTTCCGGACAAACTGTGTATATAAAATTGTTGTACGAGTTTCACAAATGTTCTATCTCTTATCACAAGTTTTTGACGTTTGCTAGTCAAAGAATCTGAAATCAAAAATAGCCAGCATTTGTTCGATTATCCGTTACATTCGATTTCAAAGCTGTTTACCAACACAAACATACATGTGTTTTTATATGAATAATGAATTTATAATGAGTTTTTATATGAATTATTTCTTTGTGAGGCAATCTGATGCATCAAATCTTGTGATTGCCGATCTTGATCTTGTCTGAATAGTGCTGACAAAAGAATTTAGTAGTTTTCACAATCGTGGCTGGACTTGTAACGAAAAAATAGATCCGTTATCCGGCCACTTGTATTTATTGCCCGGGAAAAAATGAAGAAATTTGCGCGTCAAGTTTACTTTGAGAAAACTCAAGCAGACGTTTGGAGTTCTGAAAGTATCCTGTGAACAGTTCACGAAATCTTTCGACAAAATAGCCGAGACAAGAGCATGCATCAAGATGAAAGAAATATTTGCTAGGTAAATTGAATTTCAAAGAAAAAAGAAGAGTTTTTAGAAGAATTTGAACCAAATAACCAAACCATTATAAAAATGTTATATAAAATGTTATATAAAATAAAAATTATCTTAAAAAACATTATAAACGTTGTACATCTTACTGTTTCTTGTATACATTAGGCATACAACAGACATAATTATGTCAGGTGCTTTTGGTATCAAAGTGAACTGCGTGGAAGAACCGAACAATGAAGTTCGATATTGGGGAAGAAGAATCTTTGAGTACAGTTCTATTTTGAATGGGGCAATTTTGTGTTTTGTTACCGTGCCGCGATCTCTGTCGCCGCTCAAGTTCTATCTTTACGATTTTATCTACTTTCTTCGTTGGCACATATGACCCGTCGAAATCCTAACTAATTGTTACCTGGACTCCACGGTCCCCTTCTGTTTGGAACCAGACATAAACTAGCTTTAAGATTTGCGCCTTAGAATTAATTTTTAAAATAACAATCCTTGAGCAGAGAACAAAGAACCTATTGAACTAAGATAAACAGACCCGTATCGCAATTTTTTATCTAATCACTCTTATCGACTTTCAAAAGAATACCGGTCAATTAATCAACAAGTAGCCCGGATGTTTGGTTCGCGAATATAAACTTAGATAATTTAGGCGGTCCGCTAATCTCTAGCAAGGAATGTTATGGGACCGAAAATAAACAGGAAATTGCACGTGCAGATAATAAAGTTAAACAAATGTTGGGTGAGTCAGAAAGAATGATTGTCGGTGATTGGTCCTCTCGCCTGATCGGATTAGCAAATGAAAGATCGAAATTTTAATCAGTAAAGAGTGGGAGAGTAAAATCTAAAGACGATTGGCAAAAATCAGAAGGATTAACACCCCGAGATCATCATATATAAGGCGTTGGAACATCGGAGAGCCGGAGCTCCATAACCAGCATTACGATTATTAACACAGTTCTATTTCTTCTCGTGCAATTCAACAATTTAACTTAGAGTCAATTCGATCATACGAAAAGATACTCGCTTTTCCTGTTCGGTCTGCAATTCGATAATCCAAACGATTCTTAATTTGACATCAATCTCGGCACGTAAATCCGAGTGAACAGTGCGACTCGTGACAACTTCCATCGGAGGAGACGACCAATTCATCCCCACCTGAGTCCAGCTGACAGACTCCTGACTTTTGAGCGAAGCGAATCAATCACTCATCTCGACATTCTAAACAATAAATAGTGAGTACTTACTAATGCAATAGTTTTGCAAAACAAATCTAAGGTTTCCACGCACACAGTAAAATCTTCTTCGAGACGGTTGATATTCGGAAGAAAGGATTAAATTCAACAATTCAATTAATAACTGCTTCATTTAGTAAGCTCTTCTCCTCGACATCCTAGCCGGACTAGCTGTTCACGACCTTGTGTCGTTCCGAACAACTGCCGATTTCCTTTCAGTCGAACTAGCTGTTCACGACCTTGTGTCGTTCCGAACAACTGCCGATGTCCTTTCAGTCGGACTAGCTGTTCACGACCTTGTGTCGTTCCGAACAACTGNCTACAAAACGCGTCTATTGTACTTGAGCTTTTTTTTTTATCTCTTCCCGTTTGCGACTTATTCGTAGTAAAATAGCTAAACTCTTAGAACTCTTCAATTTTCGTCGCAACGGTAAGAGAAGGAAACAAGTAGCATTGTGCTTTGAAATAGTGACTACATAACTTGTGTAATGTACTTGATCTCCTTTTCCTATCTCTTCCTGTGTGCGTCTTATTTGTAGTAAAATATCTAAAATCTTTGATTTCTTCAATTTTCGTCGCAACGGTAAGAGAAGAAAACAAGTAGCATAGTGCGTTAAAAAAGTGACTACATAACGCGTCTATTGTACTTGAGCTTCTTTTCTTATCTTTTGCCGTTTGCGACTTATTTGTAGTAAAATAGTGTTACGTCCTGGACTCCACGGTTCCCTTCTGTTTGGAACCAGACATTAACTAACTTTAAGATGTGCGTTTTAGAAGTAATTTTTATGTAACAATCCTTGAGCAGAGAACAGAGGACCTATTGAACTAAGATAAAATCCGTATCGCAATTTTTTTATTTAATCATTCTTGCCGACTTTCAAATGAGTATCGGTCAATTAATCAACTAGCAGCCCGGATGTTTAGTTCGCGAATATAAACTTAGATAATGTAGGCGGTCCGCTAATCTCTCGCAAGGAATGTTCGGGCATCGAAAGTGAACAGGAAGTTGCACGTGCAGATAACAAGTTTAAACAAATGTTGAGCGAGTCAGGAGGAATGATTGTCGATAATTGGTCCTCTCGCCTGATCGGATTAGCAAATGAAAAGATCGACATTTTAATCAGTAAAGAGTGGGAGAGTAAAATCTAAAGACGATTGGCAAAAATCAGAAGGGTTTACGCCCCGAGATCATCATATATAAGGCGTTGGAACATCAGAGAGCACACTCTCCAGCACTCCAGAACGCTCTCCAGAACGCACTCCGAACTTCATAACCAGCATTACNATTATTAACTCAGTTCTATTTCTTCTCGTGCGATTCAACAATTTAACTTAGAGTCAATTCGGTTATACAAAAAGATACTTGCTTTTTTTGTTCGGTCTGAAATTCGACAATCCAAACGATTCTTAATTTGATNTCGATCTCGGCACGTAAATCCGAGTGAACAGTGCGACTCGTGACAACTTCCATCANAGGAGACGACCAATTCATTCCACCTGAGTCCAGCCGACAGACTTCTGACTTTTGGGCGAAGCGAAGCAACCACTCATCTCGACATTCTACCGTAAACAATAAGTAGTGAGTACTCAGTAACGCAATAGTTTGCAAAACAAACCTTCTTCG
>NW_018020963.1:0-1878 GCF_002006095.1 Pseudomyrmex gracilis | reverse complement strand
ACTAGCTGTTCACGACCTTGTGTCGTTCCGAACAACTGCCGATGTCCTTTCAGTCGGACTAGCTGTTCACGACCTTGTGTCGTTCCGAACAACTGCCGATTTCCAATCACCACTGTCAAACTTTGAGCAGTAGCAAATTATATGTAGTTGTCATACCGCTCCGAAAATCAACGGTGATTCTAAAACGCAATATCCGAAACCGAACTTTGCGGCGGAGAACCGCTGCCCGTCGAGCGAGCGGACCGAAGCGTACCAATCCCTGTCTATCCGGCAATAGCCTAAATAGTAACAGTGCTCATTTACGTAAAGATTTAAAATATTGAAAATACTAACAGTGATGTTAATAACGAAGTCATTAACATCCAGGATCAAAAATAATAATAATGCCAATAATAATTCAAATTCACACCGAACTTCATCACACGTCCAATTATTTAATTCAACTTGCGTAAGAATATTTTTTGGATAAATCTAAATGTTAATACTTTGAATAAAAATGATTTATATGCTCATAAGAATGAAAACGGCTTCAATTAATTAAATGAAATTTTGAACATCTATCCTGAAAACTCATTCCTGTAATTTCATCACGTGATCACCAGGTCCTGTTCCGGGTAAATTAGATTCGTTTCTAAGACCTAAAGGAGGACTGACGAGTGAGAAGACGTTAGACAAGTAATATCGGCAAGTCCGTTGACTTGACTATGTNGTTGAACAGTCTCNCTCGACTCNCATGCTTGCCTTATTTCATTAGGTCAGTGTGCCGAGATATAATACACAAAAGTGTCGTGTGTCAAGTTGCGTTCCTCCGTTAGGACCCGATCGTAACCGTAGGTCAGGACGTAACAGCACATTTAGAAATTTTGAGGGCTCGTCCGGGATGAAAAGTGCAATGAAAGAGATACAGGAATGAGTACGAGGTCCATGTCGGATAAAGATGAGATAAATAAAGCTTATAAAGCTGCCATTGAGTCAAAAACTCAACGAAAAGTGTCAAGGCCAATAGCCACTTCTACGCCAGAACCATCGATAAATCCTTTGCGTGTCGATCCTGACGAAACCATTATCAATCCATTTACTTCCCTGGTAGCAAAATATCAAGATTCAGTGACACAATCATCCGTCAATGATGACGGAACTGTCATTAGTCCTTCTGTCTCTTTTGCTGGTAAATTAGAAAATAATACATTGATAATACCCGGTGATAGTAGCGTTTCGCGAGATTTAGATAGTACAAAGGTCGAAATCATGACTCATCCAGCATCTAATCCATTTGCCACTCTCAAGTACGCAGTGGAGGCCGTGCCCTTCTTTGATGGAACAAATATTCCAATTAATTATTTCATTGAAGGGTGCAAGGAAGCAAAGTCCATGCTTCCAAAAGAAATCGAGAGTCAGTTTACAAAAGTGATAAGAACTCGTATCGTAGGTGAAGCTCGTCGTACTATACAAGATGAAAATTTCGACAATATCGCGCAACTAACAAAGTTTCTAAAGCGAGTGTATGGCTCTCCTAAAAACGTGTATCAATTACAGGGGGTGCTGGGTTGCGTTTATCAGAAGGGTAATGAAGACGTGATTACTTACGCGAATAGAGTAAAATCACTAGGAAAACAGATATTAGAAGCATATCAGGGTACTAACGAGGGGTTGCATAGTCAAAGTGTGAAAGCGGAGTTAGAAAAAGACATGTGCAAATGTTTTATACGGTGGTTGAAGCCAGAAATCGAACAGAGGATTTCTCGAAACCTGGATGTTCACGAAACGGTGGCCAATGCACTACAAATAGAAAGAGAGTTGCAGACAATAAGCGACATACGGCAAGGCAATCACGGAAACTCGAGCGTTAATAAAGCAAAAATTTCTGATAATAAACAA
>NW_018020962.1:104117-110448 GCF_002006095.1 Pseudomyrmex gracilis | reverse complement strand
GTTTATGGCTTGAATCAAAAGATTATATGGGTTTCGAGCTCAGATTATGGTGTTTTTTGAGGTTATGGCGGAACCCCGACCCGATAGGGTTTAATGGACCTCGGATTCGGATTCAGTGACCCCAAAAACATATAATAAACATGGTCTGATACTCAGGCCAAAGAAATTTTTTTTTTTTGTGTGGCTGTGTTATTTTTCATTTTTAATATATTTGATGTAATTATTGTTTAGTATTAAAATAAGAGTTAATTACTTAGAAACTATAAATTTGATTTTATTCTTATTTTTATATGTATAATATTTTATATTTTTATATATCCATTTAATTTTCAGAGTTGTTTAGTCTCGTTCCGATATTCACTGACAGTACTAAAAATTTATACTTCACGTCACATGTGTTATAGATTTCCAGTACCGGCAGTAAAGATCGGAACGCAGCTCATGTAAGTGTGAGAGAGAGAGAGGAGGAAAAGAGAAGAAACATACGAGCCACGCTCGAGAAACAGACTAATAACTAAGCACACGCTTCTCGCGGCTGGCAGTGTTAGCTATAGCTATTGCTACAGCAAAAGAAAGAGAGCGGTTATGTATGTCTGTCTCCTTCTATTTCTCGAAGTTGGCCGAAGCGCCGAGCGCACACGTACACGGCTGTTTGCCTGTGTGCGTATCCTTTTCAATTGCTGCTGCATACTGCAAAGTCTTAAAACTAGCATCTTTGTTCGCTAGTTCGCCTCACAGCCAATTTAGTGGAAAGGAGACGGAACATAGTACGTTTGCACTCTTTCATGACCCGAGCGGCCGAGTGTGACGTTACACACACAGACGCTGCTGTGCTTGTGTGCGCAGCCCCCATCACCTTTGTTGCTCGTGTTGCAGCCGGCTAGAGTTTGCAACACTGTTGCGGATGTGTATTGGATTGCGAATCGCGGATCAGAATGCTTATCGAGACGAGCCAGCTTTGGATTTTCTTTTGTTTAGTAAAAATTTTGATCAGCAATACTATGTATATATATATGTATATGTTTGTTAATAACTATTTAGAAGTATTTGTAATAATATACTCCTTACAAAAAAAAACTACTGCCGATTACATATAAAGAAAGTCAGTAATATAAATATTACTGACAATCACACAAGAATATTATTACATATTACAGGAATCACTGAAAATATTACTGGCAATTACATAGAATGCCAGTAATTCTTTCGTACCACTGCCGCAATATATTACTGCCAGTAGTTTTTTTTGTAAGAGACTAGACTTAAACACATACTATGAATAATAAATTCTGAGAATTTTATAATATTATTATTTAATATACATTTCTACAACATTTTGACAAAATATTGATATTGTATGTCTCTAGAACGTTTCTGCAATATTACATTGCAACTTGCAATGTTGCAACGTTTCTGACATATTACTGGAAGCTACGGTGCTGTATGGGAAAGATAAAAAAAGAGAAAACAGCTAATGTGCAACTTTACCTCGTTCTTAGCATTCTACTATGAAAACGATTGAAGTGACGTGAATGAAGGCTATAACCTTTTTTGTGAAAAATTTTAGTTTTTATATTTTTTTTTTGAAAACTGTTTTTATAATATAATTAATTGCAAAGATAATCGTGAAAAACTCTTAGTATTTACTCTCAGCGTTTTACCATAAAAACGGCTGAAAGTATGTAATTAAAAATTATAATCTTTTTCGTGGAAATCTCTTGAAGTAAGCTAGAGTAAGAGTATCAATTACTGTGCCCATTAAGGTTAACCTTTTAATTTTCCGTTAAATTAATTAACTAATATCCTTTATTTTTCTAACTTTTAAAAACATGTATGGTATAGGTTATTATGTTTCCTATCGGTGCAATTTTTTATGTACAGTCGCGGTCACTGAATCGTTTCGTAGACGCGGGAAGCTAGACGGGTAAGAGAGACGGTATTTCCTAGCAGTAAATACTGCCAACGGACGCTATACTAACTAACTGTAGCAGGATGAATTGACCAATTACGTTAGTCGATTGGTTAATGTGACAAACGTGATTGGTCAATTCCGCGAGATCTGCGACATGCGACTCGTGCTTGCATCTTAAGGCCTTTCTACATAAAGGCATTTTATATAAGATGCAGACGCAGGTCGCAAGCCGCTGATCTCGAGGAATTGACCAATCACGTAAGTCGATTGGCTGATTTGACAAACGTGAATGGTCAGTTCCGCGAGATCAGTGGCCTGCGACCTGCGTCTGCATCTTAAAGCCATTCTACATAAGCCAATCGACTTACGTGATTGATCAATTCTTTGAGATCAGCAGCCTGCGACCTGCGTCTGCGTCTTATGTAGAATAGCCTTTATGCAGAATGTCCTTTACGCACAATGCGGTAGCCAATCAATGAGACGCAAACGCAGCTCGCACATCTCGCGGAATTGACCATTCACGTTTGTCATATTATAACCAATTGACTAACATAATTGGTCAATTTATTGTGATCTGTTACAATTAGTTAGCACGGCGTCTGTTGGCAGTACTTACTGCTAGGAAATACCGTCTCTCTTACCCTTAGTTTCACAAAACGATTCAATGACCGCGACTGTACATGTAATGTCTATAAAATGTTAAATATTATCAAAAATATGAAAAAAAGTTCAGTAAACCAATTACTGTGTGCTAAGGACTTAATTATTGTGTGCAAAATACTGTGCTTAGTTTTCGACTACGGTGCCCCAGATAGTAGCAGAATGTACAAAATACTGTTCTCTAGATACTGTGAGGTTGTACGAAATATTGTGCCCTAATTTATTATCTCCGCTTTATTTATAAATAATTAAGATAAATAGACATTTATTTTTATTTTCTAGTCACAATTTGCTTATATTGAGTACAATTAATTATACAAAAATATAAAACAGTACTTTAAAATTGTTTAATAACTTATTATAATCTTAAAAAATGTCTATCTAATTTATTGATAATATAAATATTTAAAGCTTAGGAAATTTTTTTTTGATACTTATTTTGTGGATTATTATAAATATAAATTTAATACACCTACGTACGTCGAATGCATGTTTATTCAATAAATGTTATATCATACAGAGATAAATACCAAAATAAACTTTATAAAAAAAACACTTTGGAACTGTTACGTCTTGGACTCCCCTTCATTTTGCAACGTAAAATATTTATTAAGCCTAGCAGTAGTCTTAAGGAATAATTTCCGTAACGAATTCCTGGAAAGAGAATCAAGAGCCAGCCGAGATAAGACAAACAGTCTCGCGCCGGACAACGCATTATAAACAATCGAGCCTAGAGCACCTGGATTAATAAACAAGTCTTATCGATTCTTAAGAAGAAATTCTTAACGGACAATAACTCTTTGAATAAGCGTGGACACTCGCGATTCCCGACAAACCGCCACAGCTCTTGTAACTCTATAAGGGAAGTCATAAATCGAGAGGCTAGAGCTACGACTCGCAGACAGAAACAAGATAGGGCACGTATCGATAAACGAGATCTAAACAAATGATAATCCTATTGATCCGGAGAATCGAACAAAAAGGGAAATATCTTCGCTCCAGAGATCAACGAACGAGAGGTCGAAATTTCGAGAAAGAACGATGGAGAAGGAGAAATCAACCAGCATCTATAAAAGCGTGGATTCACGATCCACGCTCGTTAATCGCTACGCAGTTTTCACCACAGTTCGATCTTCAATACCGTTGAGATTTGTCAGAGAACAGCTTTGCGCGGTAGAGTCAGTTACTAACAATCAATTGATCACTCCGTTAAATCGAGGAAATTTCGCACCTTCTCATTTGTCAAACCTCCTAAGAGCGTCGCCGACTCCACTTCCGATCATCCGCGAGCAGCGCGAATCCAAGCAAAACAGCTACGACTACACATCAAGCGACGCTGCTAATTACCAGCACAGCTATCACCCAAATATATCACCAAGTACATTGTAAGTCTCACTAATACAGACACATACATATTTTGCATTTTGTCATGAGCAGCAGTCAGGATCATCAATTCTTACAACCAATTCTAATTCTCGATACACAACGTACCGTTACAATTCCGTGTACTGTAATAACGATTGTAAACATTTATCCGATCAATTATTCAATAATAGTTATTTACTCTTAATTGATTATCTCGATTTGCTACTATTAACAAAATAGAATAATTTAAATAATAAATATTAGTATAGACTGGTAATATTATTCACAACAATAATATTATAAATATTATTATTAAGGGTCTTAAATAATACAAATAATATTCAGACTTAATAACTACAAACAATTCCTTACTTAAAAGCTTTAATCCATCTCTAAAAGGCTGAAGAAAGCCGCCATACCCAACTTTATTAGGACCTTTTCGATCTTGAATATATCCTAGAATCTTCTGCTCCATAGTCAAATGAACAGCGCCTACGTTAAAGTAGAATCTTCCGAACAATAGACCCTCTCATTTTACGATCTTTCGCGGAGACGGATCCGACCGACGACCCGTAACTAACTAGTGTCAGTGTATTTTGACAAGAAATGATTTCTGGTAAACACGCTCCGGACTCGAGATTCTCTATTAATTCAGCTCAATAATCTTGATCTCACTCCAGTTAAACATCCCGCCGATTGTAACAATTATAAAGAAATGCTATCGGTAAGATACATTATCAAACCCGAACCGTCTGTACGTGTCAATTTAACGCAAGTCTATACGAAGCTTACTCATGTCTTTTCGTCGATTTTTATTATAATATTAACAATCCTATTTGAATAAACGATTATGCTAATATTTTTATAACAAAATTCGGCTTTAATTAATTTAACTCTTATGGACCTCGTCTAACTAACAATCTACTAGTAAACCACACTCATTAAACTATCCGTTCATTTCTCGTTAATTCGCGTGGTTTTGTCCTTGGTAATTGAGACTTGCATCTTAGACCTAAAAGGGAACCGACGAGTGAGAATACGTTAGACAGAGAAAAATCGGGTAACTCCGTTGGCCTGTCTGCGTTGCCGAACTGTCTCGCTCGATCCGCGCATTTCTGATTTTCTTATCTGTGTCAGTGTGCCGGGATAGACTTCACGTTCGCTTAAATGTGTCAGTGCGTCTGTTACGTACTACCACTAATGCCCGACCGTAACCATAGGCTCAAGACGTAACAGAACAATATAACAAAAATATGCTCTAGTTATTTACTTATTTTTCTAACATAACGTCTTATATTGCATTTTGAGATTTTTTTTCACTTAGCTTTGGTAATCAGTTTTGCAGTTTTTTTTGGTTTCTTTTTGTTTTTTCTTTTTTTGTTTCCTTTGACTTTTTTCTGTTTTTTCTTTTTTTATTTGCATTTTCTCTAATCTAATTTTTCTATTTCTTTTTCTTCTTCTAATTGTCTTTTTTATTTTCTTTATCTTTCAACCATTTTTTACCAAGTTCTAAAGTTAAAACAGAAGGAATTTTTTCTTTCAGTAACTTTTTTTTATGAGATTAGTTTTCTTTGACCAGAAAAAGCATTTCTTAAATGAAGAAAATACTTTAGTGTATAAATTATTTAATCACTTTCAAATGCTACATTTGCTGAATTCTGAATATCACTTAATGGTTTCACATTACTTTCAATTTGTTTGATTTGAGGATCAATAATATTGTAAATTGTGGAGGAATTATTTATTAAATCTTTTTCGTTATTGTTTATATTTTTAATATGTAAAATTATTCCTGATAGAAAATCTATACTGCAATATCACAGTAATATTATTTTTCCAATGCAATATTGCACTCTAATATAGTAGAAATATTACTGCAATATTAATGTATTATAACAGTAATATTAAAATGTCCGCCGAAATGCATCACAGTATTACAATGATATATGTAAAAAAAACCAATGGCACATCGCTATGTGAAAGGGAAATTAATTCGAAATTTCACTCGAATTCATCTTTGGAGGCATAATTCAGTTTGCTGATCAACTAATTAACTCGATAGAAGATACCGGAAAAAATCCTAAGGTGATGGCAGGATTTGAACTCGAGACCTCCATATTCGCAGCCTCTGCACTCAGTCCTCGAGACCACTTGTTTCTTACTAAAATGTAATTATTTTTATCTACTTATTCTTAAGCTATCTTACACAAGCTATTTTATTTATTATTTATTTTGATTATTATTGTATTACAAATATTGCAGTGCAATGTACCTGCAATGGATAAAAATATTTCTACTAAGAATGAAGAGGCCACTAAGAGCCATCTAAATAGGCTAATACGAGCCATTCCCAGGATGTTGTGCAGGAATAAGCGTGCATGTGTATATATATAT
>NW_018020962.1:100314-102916 GCF_002006095.1 Pseudomyrmex gracilis | reverse complement strand
CACATGCACGCTTATTCCTGCACAACATCCTGGGAATGGCTCGTATTGGCCTATTTAGATGGCTCTTAGTGGCCTCTTCATTCTTAGTTTCAATTTTTCACGAGCCTTGATTATTCATACGTTTGAAAAATATTTCTCTTCTTATTATTAACTATAATTTAAAGTACGTTGTTACAACGCGAACAAATTTTTTGTTAACATATAGTGATTATTATAGTCAATTCTTAATAATAATATAGCGAATGATGTATGAAAATATGGATACACATTTATATATATTATTCTTATTATATAATAATAATTATATATTGTTTGTATATGTAATATAATATGTATACATTATACGTATAAAGTTATTTATGCGTAAAAAAATATATATTAAAATCTTAAAAAAATATGGTAGATATACTGTTTATAATTTACTAAGTTTTCAAAAATAATAATGGATTTTATATGAACTATCTATTATACGTCTATCTGTTCTACGTCTATCATTCGTCATGGAGATAAATGTCGCACGGAGCTATATAAATATTTTTTAGCGATACTAAATGGTCAGTTACTTAAATAATAAAAAGCAAATTAAATATATTTATTTAAAAATCCATTAAGTCTTTGAAAAAAAAAAATAAACATCTATTATATATCTGTAACATACGTTTAACGGATGTCCATATTAAATTTCATATGGATAGGTTTGGTGGTTTGGTGCAGTTGTGGCTCAGAAGACCATTTAAGCTAGTCCATACGCCATTCTGTGTCTCATATTTTTATAGTTAGGAGCGCAGCTCCAATAATAATTGTGGAGTAAGTTGTATAGAAGAGAAAGGTTGTGCAGTATTCTTCTACCACGCGATACACGGCCGTCTTTCACAGTAGGCGTGCCTATCTGTGTCGGGCTTGTGCTCAAGATGTTATGACTTATGATCGCCTTGTAGAAGGGGGATTAATTCGAGATTACATTCAAATTAATTTTTGAAGGCTCGATTTAGTTTGCCGATCAACCAATGAACTCGGTTGAAAGGGACCGGCCCGGAAAAAAATCCTTAGGTGATAGGCGGATTCGAACTCGAAACCTTCGGGTTCGCAGCCCCTACACTCACGCAGCGAGACCACTGGGCCGGTTGATTTCATATGGATATCTATAGTGGTCTTAGTATAAATATGCATCAGACATCCATCCGTCATCTATCATAGAGATGGAGCTGTAGATGTTGCATGGATCTTTAATGGACATCATCTTCTGTGTGGGAAGTGCGTATATTGCAGAAAAGAGGATCACGCCATATATGAGTGCGAGGATTATTTGCGATTAGAAATCGATAAAAAAATTAAAGAAGCCAAGTTACGCAAGTTGTGTTTGAATTGTTGAAAAGGTACGTCTCATCAGGCTCAACAATGTAGTATGGGATCATGTCGCAAATGTAACAAATGGCACAACACGCTGCTTCACTTAGAACAAGCATCAGTAAAGTCAGAAGGATACGACTTCCACGAATCAAGAAAAGGTGGTGGCTACTAGTGTGAGTCACGCCTTGCTAAAACAAAGCAAGCAGGTACTTCTTGTGACGGCAATGATTAGAATAACAAATAGCAAACGTGAAAATGTACCCTGTCAAGCATTATTGGATAGCGGGTCACAATCATGTTTTATTACTAGCAGTTGTGTCAAAAAATTGTTTCTGAAATAATTCTCTGTAAATGTACCTATTCGTGGTTTGGGAGAAATGTCTACTCAAACAAATAAAAGAGTTAAAATAATGTTGCAGTCAAGAATCAACAAGTTTAAGGCTAATCTTGATTGCTTGGTCGTGAATCAAATCACTCAGGCCATACCAGCAAATCGGATCATGGTAGATTAGCTAAAGGTTCCAGAAAATATTGCGTTGGCAGATCCGAAATTTTATAAGTCGTCTAGAGTAAATTTGCTTCTGGGAGCAGAGATATTTCTCGATCTAATGTGTATCGGAAGAATCAAAGGTTCTAAAACGCAGTCAACGTGACAGAAAACTTTACTTAATTGGATAGCATTGGGCAGTTTGATAATCACAGATCAAAGGTCAAAAAGCCTTGTGTATAGCCTGGTTGTTAACGAATAGTTAAAGTCAACTATTGCTCGGTTTTAGTAAATTGAGCATAACGAGCGCCAATGTACACGCTCCCCAAAAGAACGCATTTGCGAAAGACATTTTACTGAAACGTACAGACGCAATGCGGAAGGGCGGTTCATTGTATTCATGCCATTAAGGCAGGAGCAGTATCAAAAACTTGGGGACTCAAGAGACCTGGCCATTCAGCGATTCAAGAACCTGAAAAGAAAATTGGAAAGACAACCGCAGCTAAAAGAAAAATACACAAAATTCATACATGAGTATTTGGAGTTAAACCATATGAGAGAAATCCCAAGGGACGGTGTAAGATGGAATGTCCAGCCTCAGTATTACTTGCCACATCATTATGTTATAAAGAAGGGCACTACCATTAAATTTGAGTGGCATTCACTTAGACACTGTTCAATTGGACACGTTGCAATTAGACACGTTGCAAATAGACACAGAATTTTAGACACGGTTCAATTAGACACGGTGCATTTGGACACGCA
>NW_018020962.1:96194-99132 GCF_002006095.1 Pseudomyrmex gracilis | reverse complement strand
TAATTGAACCGTGTCTAAAATTCTGTGTCTATTTGCAACGTGTCTAATTGCAACGTGTCCAATTGAACGGTGTCTAAGTGCACCGCTCCCCTAAATTTAAGGTAGTGTTCGACGCATCAAGCAAAACTTCCAGTAGCGTTTCTCTAAATGACGTCTTAAAAGTGGGGCCAGTATTGCAACAAGATTTATTTTTAATATTGCTTAGGTTCAGAAGCTTCAAGTACATGATGACAGCTGATATAGCCAAGATGTACAGACAGATACTTCATTCACCAACTTCCTTCCCTCCGCATTGATCTTCTTATCCTTAGACTTTTTCCTTACCCCTTCCCCTTTTTCCTCTTCCTCCACCGCTTCTCCTCCTTCTTCACCCGTTCTAGCATTAAAATCCCCTCCTAATATCACTTTCACACCTTCCTCTTTTCTTTCCATAAACCTCCTCAGCTTCTCCCACATTCTCTCCCTTTCCTCGCTGATATACACTCCTACCACCTTCCACCATCCATTCCCTATTTTTATGTTTTTCACCAATATCCCTTCCTTTTCTTTCCAGTTTTTCTCCTCTCTCGACTCTAACTCCTTTTTCACCCCCATCATCATACCCCCTTTTGCTCTCCCTTTTTTATTCTTTTTCTTTGCCCATTGTACTTTCCAAGAAAACTCTTCTGGCAACTTCTTTCTCATCCTTTCCCATCCTTTCTCATTCACCCACGTTTCCATTAAAATTATTATATCCCACTCTTTTAATCCCTCCCAAAAATCTTTATCCTTATTACTGAATCCCGCCACATTCCAAAACGCTATTTTCTTTTTCTTTTTTTCCCCTATTCTTCTTCTATCCACCTTTTCTCCTTCTTCTACTCCTTTCTCCATATCCCCTCCTTCCCTCACCCTTTTTCTTCTTATTTTTTCTTCTCTCCACCCACCGCCTCCCTCCGTTCCCCCGACTGATTCTCTACCCCTTTCTGCCCACTCCACTCCAACTTATTCATTTTTTCTATTTCTCCTTTCTCTTCCACCCATCTCCACCAATCACCTTCTATTCTTATTCTATCTCCCTCCACTCACACCTTCTTTCCTTTACTCCTTTCCTCTACTGCTATTCTCCCCAGTTTTCTTCTTATTTCTCTCTCTTTCCTTCGTCCAATCCTCATCAATCCATATCTTTTTTCTTTTTAGGCACTTTTTTCTTCTCCAGATTTTCTTCTTATCCTCCTCCTTCCTTAACTTTATCCATACCATATCTCCTTTCCCCCCTGTCCCTATATTCAACCTTTTCATTTCCGCGTCTTGTATCTCCACTCCTATTTCTTTCCAAATTTTTTCTACTCCCCACCTCCAATCACCCTTTTCCTTTTGTACCCCCTTGATCACCAAATTCTTTCTTCTCCTCTCCTCCCTCTCTCTCTACTCTAAATTCCTCTCAATCTGTTGCACTCTTCCTTCCAACACCTCCTCCTTCTCGCCATTCTCCCCACTCCCCTTCTCACCTCTCATTCCCGTTTCTTTCTTCTGTCTATTCTTTAATTTTTCTTCTAATTTTTTTACTTTCTCCATCGAATCCTCCTTTTCTCCTTGTATCTTCTCCTCTCTTCTTTTCCATTCCACTATTTCACTTTCCATCAATTCCATCTTTCTCGCAAACTTTTCCAACTCTTTCTTCATATTTCTTAATTCCTCCCACATAAACCCACCCTCTCCCCTCTCCCCCTCGCCCTCTACTTTTTCCCTCTCCTCTCCCCCCTGCTCCACCTTGTCTCTTATTTCCCGTGGTAATCTCTGCACCTTCTTGCTACTTCTAAAACTTCTCTCTTTTTTCTCTTCTCCTTTTTCACTACATTCCTCTCCCGATTCCCTCTTTTTTTTCAACCATTTCTCCATTACTAATCCTTCACTTACCGTTCTTTCCCTTTTACCTCCTTCCATTTCTTTCCACATTTCCCCCTTACCTTTCTTCTTACCTATACCTTCCGCCATTTTTATCTCCTCCAAACTCCCTAGAAATCCCTTCAACCCGAACGCACCTTACTACACTTTCTATACTTTCTACACCTTTCACTCTCCACACTACAATCGCTTCTTTCGCTCTCATACACGCTTCCTCCAAATCCTAACCTCACTCCCTCTCTTACTTCTACCTTTCGCTCTCTCTACTCTCTTTCTCTCACCCTTCACCTCACCTTCACGCGCACCGCACCCCTCACCGCCAACACTCAACCACTCCACACACTTAACCGACTCTCAAACACCACACAATCCACCTTTTCTATGACTCTATATATCACACTGACTTGCTATAATCACCACCGGAAACGGAAGTCCTACAGACAGATACTTATAGAAGATAATCAAACGGCGTTGCAATGTATTGTTTGAAGAGATAAGCCTACAAAAGATATAAGAACTTACAAATTATTAATCTTAACTTATGGAACAGCTCCAGCGTCGTTTGTAGCAACAAAGGTAATTTATCAGCTCCTTAAGCTAGAAGAGAAGCAGTTTCCTAAGAGTGCCGCAGTGGCGCGTAGAGACTTCTACATGGACGATCTTATCACGAGAGCAAGTTCATTAGAAGAAGCCCTAATTTGTAATCAAGTGTCAGTCCTACTTTCAAAAGGAGGATTCGTGCTCAGAAAATGGGCTTCCAATAATGTAGAGTTATTGAAAGGTGTATTGGAGCAGATAACAGACAACGCTATTCTAGAATTGGACAAGGATGACGCTGCTAAAACTTTAAGTGTCAAGTAGAATTATGCAAAGGATGTCTTCCAATATTCTATTAAAATAACACACCTTACTATCTCTTATACAAAAAGATTGATGTTATCAAGCACAGCACAGATATTTGGGCGTGTTCCGTTTGACCACAGTACGATTCGACACCGATCGATTCGACACCAAATTATTGGACACAGATTTATTCGACACCGTACGATTC
>NW_018020962.1:88190-95764 GCF_002006095.1 Pseudomyrmex gracilis | reverse complement strand
GAATCGTACGGTGTCGAATAATTTGGTGTCGAATAAATCTGTGTCGAATCGAGCGGTGTCGAATCGTACTGTGGTCAATAGAGTATCACCCCAGATATTTGATCTGCTTGAAATATTAGCTTCGGTACTGTTAAAGGCTAAAATATTAATGCAAGAGTTATGGAAACTTCAAATAGGTCTCAACCTATATAAGTCTTTACCTTCGGACATATTTACAGAGTGGTCAAATTACGTTAAGAGTATACAGTGTTTAAATAATTTCTATGTGAAGCGTTAAGTTGTTGCAAATGAGTCGGACGCGGAAATTCAAGTTCATGGGTTTTGTGACGCTAGTGAGCAGACCTACAAAACATGCGTCTATATACAAAGTCTTAACAGAGATAATTCAGCTCAAGTCCATTTGTTGTGTGCAAAGTCTCAAGTTGCTCCGCTTAAAACAATCTCAATTCCGAGATTGGAATTGTGTGCAGCTCAGTTGTTAGCTCAGTTGGTAAATAAAGTTAAAGCAACCTTAAACATCGTGTTAAGTAAAATGCATTATTGGATTTGTCTATAGTTTTGCATTGGATCAAAGCCACTAACAAGAAGTTACCGATATTTGTCGCTCATAGAATAGGCGACATTCAAGAGTTAACGACAGTTTAAGATTGGAATTATGTAGGAACAAAAGAAAATTCTGCGGATTTGGTATCACAAGGCGCTACTCCTGAAAAACTGTGCAAGTCTCAGTTGTGGTGAGATGGTCCTAGTTGGCTGAAGAACTCAATACAGCACAGTAATCAATCATAGTTAGAAGAGATTGAAGTTCTGTTGAATCAGCAAGACGAACAAACATTAGCTATGGCTAAGCAGCCAGAGAGCAATTTCTTGTTGGGCAAATTCTCTACTCTTAGAAAACTTGTTTGAGTTACAGCCACCTGCATAAGGTTCGTTTACCTATGTCAGAAGAAGGCTGGTGTAAAACCTTTGCAACCTTTAACTATGGAAGAGATAAAACATGCAAGAAAACGTCTAATCAAAGTGGAACAGCAGACTGCATTTGCTACAGAAATATGTGCTCTGCAGAAGAATAAGGCAATACAAGGCAATAGCATCTCAATCCCATGTTAGATGGTGAAAGTCTTTTGCGCGTTGGAGGCAGGCTAAAGTATGCTGAATTACCATAATACTACATACCCGCTAATTTTTCCTCATCATTCAAGGCTTACTGAGTTAATTATTTGGCACAAGCATATAAGACATTGTCATGCGGGCGCTGACGCTACGCTAGCAGCCGTTTGCCAGTTGTACTGGTCTCTCAGAGCGCGCGGCACTGTTAGAAAATTGGTTCGTAAGTGTGTCAAATGTTTTAGGTAAAACCACGCATGTCGGAGCAGATGATGGGTGACTTACCAGTCAATGGAGTAAAACCTTTCAAACCGTTTACCATAACGGGAGTTGAGTTTTGCGGCCCTGCACATATATAAGAAGGTAGAAGAAAAGAAGCAAAGAAAATCAAGGTTTATGTTGCAGTATTTGTTTGTATGATAGTCAAGACAGTGCATTTGGAGGTAGTTTTGGATATGACCACAGATGCGTTCCTCAATGCTTTCAAGCGTTTTATTAGTCGCAGAAGAAGGCCTGCCAACGTATACTCCGATAACGGTATTAATCTTGTGCTAATCGTGAGCTAGAAAAGTGCAGGGAGATTTTCCCTAGAACAACAAAAGCGCAAAATCATTGACAACACAATTTTGAAGGGAATTCAGTGGTATTTTATCCCTGCTCAAGCGCCACATTTTGATGGATTATGAGAGTCAGCTGAAATATTTCAAGAAGCATTTTTACAAAACAGCCGCAGAGGCGGCGATGACTTTCAAAGAAGCTTGCACTCTGGTCGCACAAATAGAAACTATATTAAATTCGCGGCCATTAACAGGGTTATCAACAGATTCCCATGACTTGAGTTATTTTTCTCCAGGCCATTTTTTGATAGGCACTTTAACATCGTATCCCCACGGTGACATAATAAAAGTAAATTAAATAGGTATTATTTATCGAGATAGCAGATGATAGAGCAGATACGGCAACATTTTGGAAAAGATAGCCATCGGAGTACTTGCTCAATTTGCAACAGCGTAATAAATGGTTCACAAATGCTGGGCCTTAAATCAAAGTGGGCCAGTTAGTCATTTATGGAGAGAACGAACTGCCGCCGTTAAAGTGGACCCTAGTCGAGTACAGGCAGTGTTGCCAGGATCGGATAGAGTCGGTAGAACAGCTATTATCAAAATAGGAGAGTACAAACGTCCAGCAGTAAAGTTGTGTGTGTTACCAGTAGGGGGTGACGTAGACAAGGACGAACAGTCATGAATATGCGTTAGCTCTTAAGCTTTGTTTAGAATTTTATATCAGAATCACGTCACAATAGTTTTAGTTTTTACATTCTTAAGTTTAAAGGTGTTGATGACCGTGAGTCATCAAGGCGCGAGGTATGTTAAGACATGTGTTGATTTCTAAGCTTATGTGTTACTGCTTACAATTAATTCAAATGTGGCGCTAGCGCGACCGCGAGCGTCGCTGTCATCCGCTAGTCGTCGCTGCTTGTTTCCTGTACCCAGTAAACAATTTGTTTGCAATTTGCCGGCAAATTGTCAGCAATTTTAAGCAAAACTACTCAGCAAATTGGCATCAACTGCGTCCGCATTAGGCTTGGATTTTGTTGCCAAAGTTTGTCAATAAAAAGTACCAGCAAATTGCTAGCAAAAACCGAGCACACAAAGCATGATACATATTAAAACATATTTTGGTCTGAGACTAAATTGACGCCAAATATGAAGCAAGATCTGCGTAACACGACACAGCTTTGCTTGGTTTTTGCCAGCAAGTTGCTGTTATGTTTTGTCAACAAGCTTGAATATATTTTTGCTAGCAATTTTGCAACATTGCCAGACAAAACAAACTCTGCATCATATTTGATGTTTTTCTGCTAATAAAATTTGTAACAAGCATTTGGCAAAATTTGTTTCGACAGATTTGGTTATCTGGGTATAAATAGATTCGGTCCGCCAAGAGAGCGTGAACCGTTACAGCGTTACAATAAATAAAGTATTTTATTTTTACTTCAGCAGTTTGTGTGAGTGTTTTATTAATATAGTTTATTTAGCAAATCAGGAAACAGTCATATAAAACATTTGTGCATAGCATCGGCTCTAACAAAAGAGCACTACTATTATTTGTGATAGGAATGAGAATGTTGTCATCGTCTAGAATAAATATTACCTGAAAAAATTTGTTTAGAACAATAAATTATTTTTACTGTAAATGCACATATAAATATTTATTTTGTACTTAATCAAATGTAGAAAAATTAATTGTTACAATGTAAAATATATGCTATATCGTTACATACATGCATTTTGAGTTTCTTCGGTTACATTTGCAACCAAGACTTTTTGATTTTTATAACTATTTTTGTGTTCATCAAAGTTTTCTTTTGTTTGAAAGGTTGAAGATTCTTGGTTTATATCTATTGCAGGTTTCAAATTGTTATTCCCAGATTTTACGTCTTTAATTAAATCCTTCCAAAGATAAAAAAGACTCGTATCTTCTTTTTTGCCGGACCGTACATTTGAATTACTAGCAATTTGAAAAACTGTTAATGTGGTTGAATCAATCTTTTCTTCTATATACTTCAAAATAGTGGAATAATTTAAAGTAGATAATTTATCATATGATTTGTCTGATTGACTTCTTTTCAAGATCTTAGAATAATTAACTGCATCCGCCGAGAAAGAATGCAACCCGCAGGGTCTAAAACCATTTTTTTAAATTACAATATTTAAACTTTGTATTGCTTTCTGTAGGAGACTAGTGTCCTTGGAATACAGAGTCTGGCCATCTTGGTAACATCTTTTCATTGGTTTACCCTTAAAATGGCGGCACCAATCAAAGTGCAAGTGGGAGCGCACATACATTTAAAGAATGATAAAAATAAAATATTGGAAAACGAAGTTTTCAGCCGCAAAATGTGTGTCTGTTTTATATTAATATTATTAATCACAATATTTAAAACAATATTTATACAACTAATATATATAATATATGTAATAGTTCATTAATATAATTTACAAAGCTTACCTCACATATAAAATAAACTATTGTTAGATCCAAATCTATTTCAATATTGTCGATCCATTTTGGTCTTTTTTCTACATTTGTTGGCAGACAATGCATTGAATATTTTTTTTTCCCATGAATTTGAACATTAAGGCACACAACAATGAGGCATAGTTTATTCTGTAATTAAAATTTATGATTACAATTGACATTATTTTCAGGTTAAGAAAAAAATAATGAATATATTTTAATCTCCTGACAAATTTTATACTTCAAGTTTTATATATTGTATATTAATCAACTTCTGTTTATTGCTTACTTTCTCTTTACGTCTTAATATTACGTCTTAATAATAAAACTTCACTTTTCTAACACATTTTTGTGTTACGTCTTACTTGGATCTTACTACATCCCACTACATTGGCATCCCCACTACCTTTAGACGCCATTTTAAGGGAGATGGCCAGACTCTGTATTCCAGGGACACTATAGGAGACGTCCTACATCAGCTACTGACACTCAATAAATTATATTCCAATTTGTATAAATTTACTTGTTTTTTTCATGCCAATTTTAGTAGAGCAAACATAAATTAATCTATTGGCTGGATAACATGAGTTAAATTTGGATGTAGAGTAATTAATTTAATTTGATTTTTGAAGCAAAATTCTGACAATGGTTGCGTCATATATGATGAATGTCCATCAACATAAAGTACAATTGGTAGCTGTATTTTGGCTTTAATTACCCATAAATAAAATACATTATTATATATTCATAAATATTCTCCCCTGTCATCCAGTCACTTTCTGATTTACCATAACTCCAATCGTCTGGCATTTGTGTAGAAATTGCTGAGGGTATCTTTTGAAATAGAAAGAAAAGAAGAGATGGTGCCAGCTGGCCTGCAGCATTTCCTGTCACGAAAACGGAAAGATTTTCTTTCTCTTTATTATTCACTATATTATAAACATTTTTGTCCCCTTTTATTGTCAGCACTTTAACTGACTTAGGATTTAATAATACAGCAGTTTCATCTCTATTGAAAATTCAACTGGAGTTTATGTTTAACAAATTTTTTTCCTTCAAATACTTTCCAACATTAGAAAACCACTGTCTTATATCATCTTCGGTAAACTGCAGCTCTTGACAATGTAAGATTTTCAGCCATTCATATCTTTAAATTCTTATGCCGATTTAAAACACCTTTATACCATGACTGCCCAGGTTCATTATTATTAAATAGAGTTTGTAAATTCAATTCTTTGACTAATATTTTTACACTAATTGTAGGTTGATAACTGGATGACCACGCTGATTGCACATAAAAATCCATTCCACTAATAAGTTTGCATACATAGAAGATAGAATACTATCAGGTCCAGGCTTTTTTTGTTTGCATACATTCCTACGATTTTGCTATGTAATGTCGATTTGGGAATTTGAAATTTTGAACTAGCAGCATTTATTAACATTCTACCTGTCTGAATACCTTGCATAGCTGTAGTTATTGACTCTTGCGTGTATACCATTCTGTTTTTCTCTTTCCACTCATTATTAGTTATTTCATAAAAAATATTTTATTTTTTTATTTTATTCTTATACATGAATATTAAATTTAGTATTTAATACTTACAATATTGAATGTCAACAGATTAACTTAAACAGAATAATAATTTTGTTAATGTTCTTCTAACTAGGTATCTAGTTTTGGTTAAGTAAGCAGTTATCACCTTGATAGAAAAACATTTACAAAATTATGTGACAAAATCTTGCATTAAAATTGTAATTTGTAATTATACAAATATATTTCAGGAAATAGATGTAAAAACATTGATCTTTTATAAAATATTTGTAGTTGTTTGCAAAATTAGTTTCCAAAACTATTTTGGCAAAAGAATAACGATATGGCGAATCATCTTAGCAATATATTTGCAAAATTAATTTCAAAAAGAAATTGTCCAATAATTGAAAATAAAAGTTCAGCTATGTGATGTTTAAAATATGTAGAAATATAATTGCATGTGAAGAAATCAACTTAATTCATGTATATACTTATGGAAATGCATAACGACTCTTTCGCAATTTTTGACAGATAGTATTTACAAAATTTTATTTCGACAAAACTGTTGCGTTATGGCAAATCATCTCTCTTGCAATCATTGCAAAATCGTCGTTATTCATGATGCCAGTTTTGTGCAATATTTTCACAATTTGCCTATTAGGACAAGAGAGCACAGTAAATGACGCATCAACGAAAATGTTCAAATACTGGACACAGTAATATAAACAAGCTTGAAGATCTGTTTCAATTATTGGATTTATGTAATTTAAAATAAAAACATTTATAAAATTATTTAAATGGTAGCATTTCTATAATCTACAAGATTTTTACTAACAAATATCTGCACTCATTTTATATTGTAAACTATTGTATTTTCTTATTTTTACCTTTCTTGGTTCAATGTTTCTTAAGTTTGTCGACAACGATTATAGAAAAATTATGTATCACAAATTTTTTTTCAATATTTTAAGAGTGTATATATAAAATATTTTTAATTCAAGTAATAAATAAAAGTTTTAATTTTTTTATTCCAAAAACTAAATATGTTTATTTTAATAGTGCTTTATTCTGTTACTTATGAAAATAAAAAAAAGCACAGTAATCGGATCCCACAGAGTAATTGATGCTTTTACTCTATAAGAATCAATAAAAAATATAGAGTTCTATTTTAAAAAATCGATGTGACCTCGGCAGTGCCATCTTAGGTCACACTGATACAATCAGTAACTAGATTCTTTTAAATTCTACAACTTTTGTCTGAAACTTTTTTGTAAAACTTATATTTTTTTTAGATATTCAGGGATCCCGACCTGTTTGAGACACCCTGTATATATATGCGTTGTCTCATTGTCTCTTCGGCATTTGACCTGGTACTTTACACATAACGTTTAGTATTTGTTCTTACTTTTATTTATGTCACTTGTTTGTTGTACTTTCTGCTTACAATGCCGTTTTTAAACCGGCTAATCGGCAATTTAAATAAGGTAGAAAAGCGACGATGTCGACAAATGTGAGTAACATTCTAACATTTTATAAGTACATCTCTATATTATACTTTCTCGTATGGTTTGGTTTGGTGCGCTTATGGCTCGTAGACCTATAGAAAGGTTAGTCTATACGCCATTCTATAGTCATTTTTATCCTCAGAACGTAAGGGGGGATTGTTGTGCAGTAACTTACTACCACGCGGTACACGGCCGTCTTTCACAGTGAGCGTGTGCCCATCTGTGTCAGGCTCGTGCTCAGGGTAATGTGACTGTGACCGAGACCGGCCCAGTGGTCTCGCGGCCTGAGTGCAGGGGCTGCGAACCTGGAGGTCCCGAGTTCGAATCCGCTCACCACCTAAGGATTTTTTCCGGGCCGGTCCCTTTCAACCGAGTTTATCGGTTGATTGGCGAACTGAATCGGGCCT
>NW_018020962.1:85569-88165 GCF_002006095.1 Pseudomyrmex gracilis | reverse complement strand
CCCCCCCCACATTCGTTCTGAGAATGTATATCAGTAGACTGGCGTTTGCTCCTCTCTCGCAGGGGCGTGAGCCATAGAAGCAAAGAAGAAGAAGAAGTGACTGTGACCGCCTTGTGGGAGGGGAATTAATTCGAGTGGGGATTATACTCGAATTAATTATTGGAGGCCCGATTCAGTTCGCCAATCAACCAATAAACTCGGTTGAAAGGGACCGGCCCGGAAAAAATCCTTAGGTGGTGAGCGGATTCGAACTCGGGACCTCCAGGTTCGCAGCCCCTGCACTCAGGCCGCGAGACCACTGGGCCGGTCTCTATACTTTCTCGTAATTTCTCGCGACTGAAAAAGACTCAAGTATAGAGCTCGTAATGTTTCGCTGTAGCAACTTGCTATATAGACACAACTAAGCATTCAAACAATAAATTGATCAACATTCATTCTTGTTTGTTCATGACTTATAATTTTTCACTTGTTTATCAAGAGGCACGGTAGTGCCTCGCGCCAAGTATATGCGCAAACAAAGTGCGCGCGCGCTGCGCGAGGTACCCCGTGCCTCTTATACGCGAGATTTAGCCGAGAATCTTTTCGAGATTTTCCGATCTCAACAACGGCTAATCCGATCGAGTTTGTAGTAGACTCAATCGAAAGTTGAGATCGAGGCACGAAAAAACTTAGTTCGCGGCTTTATTCTTCCGTGCCTTCCCAACGGAGATATCTCGATACAAAATCCGAAATGCCGAAAAACTAGGTTCTACGAATTCGTCCACGTCTTGGGACAATGCTTGAGCGTACTTCGCCTCTTGTCGCCACCAGGTGACAACACTTTCGTGTAGATACAGGCTGCGTTCCGAGTTACGCATATGCACGCATTTATCTATAGTACACGTTACATATAGTATAGAGAAATACGTGATATGCGTAACTTGGAACGCAGGCATAGTCTCGCGCCAAGTATAGCGGTAGAACTGATAGTAAACATTTTTTGTGTTTTATAACACAATATAATACAATATAATAATATATACTAATACAATATAATAATATATATTTTTTAATTTATTTTAATATTTTACACTTAACGATACGTAGTTTTTTTGTGTTTTATAATAATACAATATAATACAATAATATATATATATATATATATATATATAATACAAATATAAAAATAATTAAAAAATATTATTGAGCGTACTCTCTCGTTATTAAATTTGTTAAATAAAAAATAAAAAATACTAAATATAAAATAGATATACTATCCTATGTTAATTCGGTGATTGGACAGTTCCCGAAAACGCGGTTTTACAATAATAAAGCTTATGAATAACACAAATATACACATTTGATTTATTTTAATATTCTACATTTAACGATACATAGTTTTTTTCGCAAATCGCGGATATCTCGAGAACCAGAAGAGATGGCTTGAAACTAATTTTGCAGGTACCTTCAATCGGCTACTCTGCGATTTATGACAAAGAGTGAAAGTTAACAAATTGAATATTTCGAGAACGGTAAAAGTTAGAGCAAAATGGTTTTTACATCTCAGTTCCTATTAGTTAGTTGCAAAATACCACACGGTAAAAGTTTAATAATTTCTATTATTTAAACAATTGATTGTTAATAACTAAAGTTAGAAAGTTCAAACTAGACTGGTATTTTGCAGTTTGTTGCGCTAAGGATTATGACGCAAACTGTTTTCCTCTATCTCTTTTAGTTTAAAAGTTATTAATTTTGCAACTAACTGTGATGTTGCGTAGTAGCGACTTAAGAGTGATAACTTATCAATCTTTGCGTAAGATTTAAGAATAAGTTTCAACAGGTTAAGCTTTAACGTTAAATTTTAATACGTGATATGTAAAAATGCATTTGGACTGCCGAGATGTTTTTTGTTTGACGTCAATCGAGAAAACATGTTCATGCGTACCAAGAATGGCCGTAATTTATTCGTTCTACACATTTAAGATTCGTTACATTGTCGAAATAATAGTATTTCTCTCAGTTCTGTAATTTTATTGGAATCGTAGTTTTGTTTAGCCGCTAGCATGATGTTTGCAAAAAATTTTATTCTCGATTATGTGGAAAAAGAAAAATAGAATACACATTTAATGAATGTTACAATTTCTTCAATGTGTAAAGTATGCGTGTATTGTTATTCAAGAGATGTTTTTCTTGAAACATTGTGTATATACTCTTTAAACTGTCTATTTTAAGACACCATCATTAAATTTAGTGAAAAAAATAAGTTTCAATTCATAATTTTTAGCAAATATGACAACAAGAAACTTACTTTTTTCAGAAAGTAGTTTTGCTCCAGACGAAAACGACCCATGTCCGTCCGTTGAGGGTTAAGAATAAGACGCAAACAATTAAGTTATAATGCAGTAAAAACAGTGTTTGTCAAAACCATATTCTACAAAAATGTGTGATATCTGAACAAAATACCTTTTAAAAAAAAGATTAAAAAAGGCGCCAAATACATGCGCAACTCGTATCTCTAGAAAAAGTATTACAATCAAAATCTTCCTCTACAAGATCTATTCTACAAAAGAAATGATATCAATAAGTTACGCCAAGTAAAATCTTTTATACATGGTTA
>NW_018020962.1:66136-84677 GCF_002006095.1 Pseudomyrmex gracilis | reverse complement strand
AAATAATTTTTTTCTTCCATATAGGATGCTGGATTTGCATCACATATATATGAAGAATCTCGTATACCCTTCTAACTAATTTTTAAAATATTGCGAAAAAAACTCCTCACCCAGGAGTCGAACCTGGAATCTCCGGCTTTCCGGGCCGTCGCCTTCCCTGTTAGGCTACCGAGGCACTTGGAGTTTGTCTCGCAATACTTAGCACATCTATCGAATATTAATCTGATAATAACGCCATCTTCCACCAGCGTAAATTTTAAATTAATAATAACAAGAAGAAGATTCTTCGGGCTCAGGAGTCTTTAAACTAATAAAATTAGTTTAAAATTTACGCTGGTGGAAGATGGCGTTATTATCAGATGAATATTCGATAGATGTGCTAAGTATTGCGAGACAAACTCCAAGTGCCTTGGTAGCCTAACAGGGAAGGCGACGGCCCGAAAAGCCGGAGATTCCAGGTTCGACTCCTGGCTAAGGAGTTTCTTTCGCACTATTTTAAAATTAGTTAGGGGGGTATACGGGGTCCTTCATATATATGTGATGCAAATCCAGCATTCTATATAAAAGAAAAAAAAATTATTTTGAAGTATATATGTGTATACATATATATATATATTTAAGCACATTCTCTGCACAACATTCCGCAAACGGCTCTTACAACCCAATTTATTTCATTCATTAGTTTAAAGACTCCTGAGCCCGAAGAATCTTCTTTTTGTTATTATTTTTTTTTTGATATTAATTATTTATAGTGATTTACTTAGCATATTTCTCTTTCAAATACCTTGACATTTTTCTTATTAAGAATTATGTAATCTTTTTACTTTGAATATTTGATATTTTTTTAAATATTAAACCGACTTGTTTAAAAAAATTGAATTATGAATGTTAGAAATTGATAACAACAGCTTTCCGATTGTACATTTCAGGTTTCTGGCAATCTGGTGGCCGCTCAAGTGTCAAATTACAAAGCGACGAGCTCGCTTGATAATTGTCGTGATCTGGTTTATTGCTCTGATGATGACGTCGCCGTGGCTGCTGTTTTTCGATCTGGTATCTATTTACGATGATGAACCTGATCTGCGTTTGTGCCTCGAAACGTGGCCACATCCGGAAGATGGGTCGCTGTTCTTTCTGATTGGGAATTTGACACTTTGCTATGTATTGCCAATGATTCTCATATCTCTTTGCTACATTCTTATATGGATTAAAGTGTGGCGCAGGCACATACCTACTGATACCAAAGACGCTCAGATGGAGAAGATACAGCAGAAGTCGAAGGTGAAAGTAGTCAAGATGCTGGTCGTAGTAGTGATACTCTTTGTTTTGTCATGGCTGCCTCTCTATGTTATCTTTGCCGTAATCAAGCTGGGTGGTGACGTGGCTGAGAAGCTGGATGAGATTCTGCCAATCGCCACTCCAATTGCTCAATGGCTAGGTGCCAGCAACTCTTGCATAAATCCGATCCTTTACGCTTTTTTTAACAAAAAATATCGACGGGGCTTTATTGCCATCTTGAAAAGCGGTCGATGCTGCGGCAAGCTCAGGTACTACGAAACTGTTGCGATGATGTCCTCTTCGACAAGTATGAGAAAATCTTCTTATTATGTTACTAACAACAACAACAACAACAACAACAACAACAACAACAACAACAACAACGACAACAATTCGTCAACGAGACGCGTCTGGCATGGACCACCAATTCATCAGGATAGCAACGTTTCTTACATATTTAATCACACTGGCGTATAATCACGATCATATAAAGATGCTGTTTCTTAAGCGCTCTAGCAGATTTGTAACATACTCGACCAATGAGACAAATTAATTGGAAAGTCGCGTCGTGGTCTTTGCACCTTGATTAACCGATCGTAGCCAAAACTTGGCCAAAGTCAGCTAGTCCGAGCTTTATGGATCATCTGATCATCGGATGATCATAACAAATGTGGTTGTTACTCGGACTGGAAATTGTCCGTAAGTAAAAAAATGCAAGAAAAGAGAGAAAAAATGCCTTTATCAATAGATTACAAAACAATCAATGTTTTACTCATTGAGTAATGGGAGACGTCATTTGAATTTTGTCACAATAGCTAATTTTTTTTGCATGTATAAACATGTAATATATTAGTTGGTAAAAAAAACAAAAGTTCGTGATTGCGAGCTTACGGTTGTGTAATTGTTTGCCTATGACGACATGACTAAGTAGTGTTTGAAGTGATTTGAATGAGAATGACAAGATATTATATTTCAGCGATTCTTAAAATCTCATATATATATAGTATATTGTATATATATTTGTCAAATTATATATTTTTACATTGTCATTACAAGAAAATGTTTGAGCAAGTAAAAAAAAGAAAACACAGTTAAATCTGCCAATTAAATCTAATGTACGAATTTATTATTGCATATATTATATCTTTATTGTGCATAGAGTAGTACGTTATAAGTAATTAGCTCGACACCAACGGCAATATGGAAACGACATGCGGGAGCGGATATATGAGTTATGTTACCTTTTGACGGTAGATATACACTAGAGATTTTTTCAAGACGAGCTCTGAGTAGCTGCGCGATTACAAAGATAAAAGTCAAGACGTGCGCTACTTTATATCGGAATGCGCAACTTATTATCAGACACAGATGGAAAAATATAGCAAAATATAATATAGTATAATAAAAGAAAAATATTTTACTCCACATTGCGATTCAAATGCAAATAATCTTCGAACAAATTGATATCAATGTTAAAATAAAAATGTTTTTACTAATTAGAATAATTAAAATTATTTTTTTGAATGTAATTGTTCGGTCATGTTTATATAACTACGTATCTTTAGATTGTTCAAGGACAATTTTTGTAGTCTTCTAAAGCCATGATGTTTCTTGCGCTCATGTCACAGCTGGTTATTTTGTCGCACGAGAGCAATTAGTGACGATCAAAAATATAATAAAGCGTGGTCTGTTTGTTGGATTTCTGTAAAATCGTAGTAATTGTAAGCAGGTGTATTTTCTGCTCATTATTGAAAGCTGAGGTTATCGGTTCTTGCAAAGCATCTCTCCTCAGACGGTATTACTTTGAATCTTTATGGTATAAAATTGTAAAACGCCAATTACCCCAAAATTTATGATAAAACCATTATTTTCATAAGGTTTTTATATTAAATAAGATAAATCGTAGGTGTGTAACGCAGACGTATGAATGGTTACAAAGTGGCACGATAATTCATATCTATACAATTCATATACGTGGCGCTAATGTAATAGTCACTTTTGAGCTAGATTTTTTGCGATAACTAGATGTAATAACAACAAATAATAATAACGAATTAAGACAAAATAAAAGAAAGATATAATCTAGAAACAATACAATCAGATACAACTTAAGAAACTTGGAAGAAAAGAGATAAAACTGACATAATCTTTTTCTTAGGTTCAAAATTCGATGCCACACAAGACATGCAACTGTCTCAAGGGTTTTGGCTCTTAGCGTCGATAATTGAACTTATTGGATGCATCCAGAAGCACACAACTGCATATTGATCCCCCAGTAAGCGCTCAGTAAACATTCTAGATCTGTTTACTGGATGCAAACACTCCCTAGCTGTTTAAAGTGAGCAATAACCATTTCCGTGACTTTTGCATCCCTCACTCTATTTCCTTTATGTTCTTTCGCGTCAATTTAATATCTCAAAAGCTTAATAACTAGTATAATCCTACTATTGTAAGATTTTATTTTTTAATTTGAAAGTTAAATTATCTTTTATTGCAAATAATTAAAACCTTAACATATTAAGTAGTTAGATACTGTTATTATGTATAAATTTTTTGAAATGTAATATCTAATCTACAAAAATATAACAAATAACATACAGTTAAAAAACTGAACATATATTTACTACATTAAAAAGCATTCACTGACAAGGAGAGTGTACACCCAGTGGGTCACCGATTTTGATGAAATTTTGCAGAAAGGTAGTACGCATATAGAAGTAACAAATGCTATTTGGAGACAATGCAACTCTCAAGCATTTGCAAAAAATTGCAGTTTGAATTTTTGCACGCTCCTTAAGTACAATTCCAAAAAAAGGTTTTTCGAAGTAACAGCGTGGCGCAGCGGACTAAGCGTCCGCGGGTTGCATGTTCGCGCCCATGCTAGTTTTGTCTTTTTTTATGTTATCACACTGTTTGGATTATTATAAAGACAAGTATATGAAAAAAATATATAATATAATATTGAAAATATTTAATAATATGCAGAAAAATACATTTTGAAACTATTTTTATTGTTGTGTGCTTTTAATAAAAAAAAAAACAATACAAATATAAGAAGTATACATATATATATTTACAAGAAGAAACAAAAATGCAACTGTATTCAGACTTATAATATCGTATAACTGCCGTTTTCTTCCCTCGAATTTCACGCTTCTACTTACAAAGGGACTGCGTCCTTTCAAATCAGTTTTTTTGTATATGTTTAAAACAATGCAAATATACGAAGTGTACATATATGTATTTACTTTAACAGTAATGTATCATTGTTGCTCTGTAGTTTTACACATTGTAGGATGATACCAATCATAAAAGCAAGTAAAACATAATACTGTTGTGCACCAAGCACATTGTATAAAGCTTACTTTTCCGCAAGAACATTTGTGTAATTAACGACGAAGGAAAACATATTTCGTTTACATTTAAAAAAATCGTTCGGTCACTAGTCAGTTTTAAGGCAAATCATGCATACTGTATCATATAATTAAATACCGGAGCACTTATCAAGGAATGCAGTTTTATTTTGTCTTCACGAGAAGATATTTCTCGCTGCTCCTGTAATAATGTAGGAGCATTCTGCAGGCGCTTAAGCAGATTTTTTACTTGAGGATAAAAATACACATCGCATGGCTGACACAATGGTGTACATTTTGGCGGTATTATTTTTACTGTACATGTTGCTTCTCCTTTTTCATTTTTGAAGATCTCATCAAATAAAATAAAATTAGTTTGGCCCCCTCCCCACGAATCAATTATGAGCAAAACTTTGTTCGATTCAACATACGGTACAATAATAGTTGCTAAAAATTTTCTATATAAGTCGGTGGTGAGCTTTCCTGATTTCGAACAGGTTACAACAACATTTTTATATTCTGCGATCAATTTATCCACTCTTTGTCGAACTAAAGGACCAAACATTCCTGAGGGTTCCTGCATACACAAGAATACAAAAGGAATAATTTTCCCCGACGCCAACAAAGTATATTGCGCAGTATATATATGCATAAGTTTATTTAAATTCTTTCTTTTTATAACAACTGTTTTTGCACCTTGATGTTCCAAAGTTCTATTATAAGGAATACTATATTGACATCCAGTTTGATCAGTGTTTAGAACAAAATCTCTAGGAAATTGTGAGATTAAAACTCGTGTTTGTGTTTGGAATTTTTCGGCCGCTTGTTAGATCTCGTTTATCGATGTGCACTCCTTTTCACTCACAAACTTTGTGACTTTTTGCTGTTTTATTCAATGTCTCCTTTTGAATTTATTTACCCAGTCTTTGCTAGCGTTAAACGTAAAGTTTTCTGACATAAACGGAAATGCTGCTGCCATTGCCCATTGCTGGATTGTTCGGCTTGTTACCTATTAAAGTTACAATCAACATACGTATTTTACAGTTATATATTTTTTCTATTTGCCGTTTTGATATAACAATACGCTTACCTGCTCCGAAAAGGCTCTAGCTTCCTTGAAACGATCAAAGGTGTCTGTGTCGATATGGAACCATTTATTATAGTGTGTTCCACCCTTCTGTACATCTTCTTTCCACTTTTTGAGAAATTCTTTTTTGGTTAAGCGACTGCAGCCTCTCTTGTGAAACGTTGCTAGCGATCACTTTGGATGCGCTTCTGCTAAAGCGACTGTTCTCGCCTTGTATTCCAAAGGATTATAATTAAAAGGTGGTTTTTTATATTCTTCTGGTTTGTACACTTCATCTTCATCACTTTTGAACTACGATAATATACAAAGTCAAATATAGAAACAACAGTTACACATGAACACGTTGAAAATACGACAACTATCCTTTTTACTTACTTCTTTGTACATTTTTTTGCTATCGCTTTTTTCAAATAATATTAACTCTTCTTCAGTCACAACTTTTTGCTCCCCCAGGATGTTAATAATTGTATCATGAATTACTTTGCCCATAGCCATAGAGAAAGAACTAATTTTCTCTTGAGGATTGTCCGTTAGCAAATCTTTCTCTTGCAATAAACTGTTGCAATATTTGAGAGCGTTTGTTAGTTTGCCCTTACAATTTTCGTCGTGCAACGTATGTCTTTTTCCTCTTCTACGTTTTCTTTTGCCGAAGATGGACTCGGTAAATGTTCCATATTCAAAATGTTGGCACAGAAGCACTAACGACAAAAGTTCACGAACGACTAACGGCTCTAGCAGCACAAACAGTCCGAAGGTCTTCTTACAAGAAAACATATACAAAAGAAACTGATTTGAAAGGACGCAGTCCCTTTGTAGGTAGAAGCGTAAAATTTGAGGGAAGAAAACGGCAGTTATACGATATTATAAGTCTGAATACAGTTGCATTTTTGTTTCTTCTTGTAAATATTGTGACGTTTTTCTCTGATGTTACGAAATTCCCGCGTCGTCCCGCCCGAAACGGAAAGATACGAGATCGGGACACGGACGGAAGTCCGCGAGATAGGAAACGTCTAGATCAGCAGGAGAGAAAAGGGTGTCAAACCGAGCAACCACTGTACCGAGCCGACGAATTCTTAGATATAATTTTGGGCGCCAGACGCGTACTCGCGTCAAAATATGCGTCGCTCAGCACAATGGGCCGACTAGCTCTATTTGAAACGGAGAGGGGGAGGGTCGGACGATAAATAAACAGGGCTGTCCCGAACGAATCTCGGATTAGAGTCGTAATCAACCACACTGCAGATAGAGAGAAAGAAATAAACAATTTATTATAATGCCGCGGAATAAGAGACAACTTAGCGAAAATAACAAAAAAATACAAAATAAAGTTCACCGGTAGGATACGGCGAGATCGCTTTGTCGCGGCGGCAGTAATTACAAAAGAAAATAAAGAGAAAGAAAATAGAAAAGTAGAGACAATTAACAAACACTTCCAACAGAAGCGTGATCTATCGCAAGACCGATTTCGTATATTTACTCGGGATATCGAGGACGCTACGTTGTCGCGCTGACTTCACATACGCTATACACTACCAGGCGTTATGATAGGCAAAGACACAAGCGAGTTAACCAAAGCCTTCCTGAAGCTGCAAAGCGGCGGGGTCAATTAATCTAGCTAAATCACGCGCTTATCACTAGACAGGCCACCAGGCGTAATATCGATGCCGAGGGACTTACTTGATTTCGCAGGGGCTGGTAAGGCGGGCGCCGGACACGGCACAAAGCTCTCGCCGAATTCCCGTCCCCGGTCACCGTGCACGTAAGCAATCAAAAATCACGCAGCATGCACATGCCAATGAACACACCCGAGCAAAGCGCTCACGACTTCGGAAGAGCTGGTTCCCCGGAACGAGAGCTAGGCGCTCCTCGATCCGCGAGATCCTCTAGTACGGTACGGTAGATCTCTTAGATTCGGTACGATAACGGTCCGAAATTCTTTTAGTATAGCTCTTCCAAATCGCTCACCCCTCGCTCTTGGCAGATCACTCGGGAAATCCACATCAAAATGCGATAGAAAACGCGATAGCGGTACGGTAGAATAGCGCAAAAGATTGATGCAGCAGCAGATAATCTATAAGCGGTGATCAGTANGCAGGATGCGACACGTTACGATAGCGTTAGTTTCGAAATACGATATTTGGTACGGTATTCGGTACGCGGATCGGTACAATACCCGGTACGAAATATGGCGATAGCGAAACGATACACCAGACAAACGATACACTTACTTGTACACGCGAAACGCAAAGGAATACAAAAATGCTGCTTGGCGCTTTACCGGAACTCCAGGGCTTGAGCTACTCAACAGAGTAATTACGCGACACGCACTTAAACCTACGAATTATCACCACGAAGCCCCGTGGAATTCGATTCTAGCCGCTGCCGAAAATCCCAAAACTATGGCGAAGGTTATGTCCTTGCCGGTATCCAAACGCGAAATTCAGCGACTAGCCTCGACACGAGACTCGAGTAACGCGGATTCGCGGCTCACAAAGTAACGAGGACACCTCACCGTACGTCGTCGTCCTGGTCCATCCCAGTGAATAGATTGGAAAAGGCTTCTTGATCAATCGATCGTCGGGAGTGTCGTCGGTGCGTCCGTCCGGTTCGGTAGATTGCGACCAAGAGAGCGAGGATTGAGATCGATTCGGGGTCGATGCGTTTGAGCGCGCTAGGATCGCGTAGGGTAGATCGCGGCGACCAATCAGGTCGCGAGGGGCGCTACATGCGACGCGATGCTCGCGCTCGGCGGCAGGACTCGCGGCCGCGAAATTCGAATCGAGTATCGGGCCCTTACTGGCGAAAATGTAAGTAGCGGATATGAGCGAGCGCAGAATTCCGCAGGTGCACTAGCGATGCAGCATGCAGTAGCNTAGCAGGGTCGTAGTTGCAGGTTAGCAGCGGAGGTGTGCAGCAGGCCTTTCCGAGGTGAAAGGGANAGTTAAAGCTGTTTCCCTCGTCGGGTGTTCGCCTCGCTTCCTCGGCTTCTCAGCGCCAAGGTTCGCTGTCCTCCGCGTTGTCATCTTTCTCGCCGCTGATTTCTGGAGACTCACCCCTCTGGTCGTCGTGCGAGTGCCTAGCTGCGACTCCACGCACACCCTTCTCTCTCGTTTACTCTCGCCTTTACCCAGAATCGATGGTTCCTGATATCTCCTCCAGTAGTGTGTTCTCGATGTGGTGAGGCGCCAAGAGCATACAAAAAAAAATAATACGAATAAGCAACTAAATCTAACGCACGCAAGCAAGCCCTGGAGGATCTTGGCGCGTCCCAGACGGTTCGCACCCCCGGACTCCCGCGATCATGAGAGCTTTTTGTGGCGAGGGAGGAACGGCGCGACTACCACGTCACAATATATATATGTATACTTCTTATATTTGTATTGTTTCTTTTTTATTAACACCACACAACAATAAAAATAGTTTTAAAATGTATTTTTCTGCTTATATTATTAAATATTTTCAATATTATATTATATACTTTTTTCATATACTTGTCTTTATAATAATCCAAACAGTGTGATAACATAAAAAAAGACAAAACTAGCATGGGCGCAAACATGCGACCCGCGGACTACTACCCAGATAGCACATGAATGTCCATAGGATATCTAATGGACGTCCAAATTCAGACATCAGGACGTCCATTGGATGTCCGAATAAACTCCAATGGACGTCCACTGATTTTCTTATGGACATCCATTTTTGACAATTTTGGTTATCCATTTGTTTTCCAAAAATAGACCTAAAAAAAATAATTTTAGCGTAATTTCACAGTAATATTAACATGTCGATATGCATCACATTACTGTGATATATAAAAAAAAGAAAAACCAATNGCACATCACCTTGTGAAAAAAGAATTTAAAAAATTAATTCAAAATTTCACTTAACTTAATTTTTAGAAGCCTGATTCAGGTTATTAATCAACTGATTAACTNGATTAAAGATACCAATCCCGGAAAAAATCTTAAAGCGATAGTGAGATTTGAACTCGAGACCTCCATACTCGAGACCTCGCACTCAGCCCTTGAACTCAGTCCGTGAGACCACTTGTTCTTTTCTAAAATGTAATTGTTTTTATCTACTTATTCTCAAACTATCCTACGCACTTCATTTATTTTTTAAATTATTATTTTATTAAAAATAGTGCAGAGCAATGTACCTGTACCAATAGATAAAAATAGTTTTTTTATTATTATTAAATATAATTTAAAATACCTTTTCACAACGTAAATAAATTTTTTGTTAATACTGATATACTGATTATTATAGTCAATACTTAATATAATATATACCAAATAAACTATATGACAATATGTATACACATTTATGTGTATCATTATTATATAATAATAATAATTATATAGTAAAAATGTTATACATACATAAAGTGTTTTTTTTTTTTATATAATACATTTTAAAAACAAAGCGTTTATGTTTCAAACAAAAATTGTAGGAATTTTGCAACGATGTAGCAAAAGACATATGTATCATATTATATATAATTAAAATACGATGCAATGTATGCAACTTGCCAAATAGTAAATAACATCTCTAACGTTCATTAGATATAATAAAAACACATTTATATATAATCTTGCTACTTGAGATGCAATACAATATTACCGTAATATTTCAGTATTATACATAAATGTAGTTTATCGATAATATTATTGTAATATTGTATTATAATATTCAATATTACTAATATATTGCAATATTACTGGGATATCTCCGTAATATTACGTGCTATATAAGTATCTCATCATTTTATCTTTATAGTTTATTGGACAAAAACAAAAGTAGAATGATGCAATAGCGTTGAAAACGCTTTCCGAACTCGCTCATTCTTATTTCAAGATTGTACACATGATAGATACATAAAGAATTTCTTTAATACAATATATCTGTCAGTCAGAATTAGTTAACATGTATATACGATTACTTTTTTTAATATGTAACACTTTTTATAGATGTGTGAGAGTCACTTCATAATTTGTATAAATTTNTAGATATGAAAATAAGATTACTGCAGATAGGCTGAAGAGCAAATACATCTTATGGACGTCTAAATATTGGTTATTAAAAGACATCCGAAATTGGATATACGATGGACGTCTAATTCATATCCGCGGACGTGCGACCATAAATTGGACATAGAACGAACGTCCATAAGACATCCTGTGCTATCTGGGTAGCGCGGCGCTTAGTTGCGCCACGCTGCCACTTCGAAAAACCTTCTTTTGGAATTGTACTTAAAGTAGCGTGCAAAAATTCAAACTGCAATTTTTCGCAAATGCTTGAGAGTTGCATTGTCTCCAAATAGCATTTGTTACTTCTATATGCGTACTATCTTTCTGCAAAATTTCATCAAAATCGGTGACCCACTGGATGTACACTCTCTTTATGAGTGAACTACTTGTGAGCGCTCACTAAGCGCTCAGTAAGTTGTGTTTTTAGATGTAATCCAGTGATGTTATCCATTAAAATCATGTCAGCCGCAATCTGCAATAATAATCTCGAGCTGTAATTGTATATTTACATATATTGGGAGTACAAATTAGTTTGGTCCGTTTTTTTGTGTTTAAAAATGCATTTATTTCAAAACAAAATGAATGAACAGAGTAATTAAAGTATTGTCCATTGCTGGCTACTACCTTTTCCCATCTCTCAGGCAATTTTCGAATTCCATCTCAAAAAAATGACTTGTTTTTGGAGGCGATCCAAGTTTGGAGCCAATTGTCGATTTCTGCGAAAGAAGTGAACCGGAGACCTGCCAAATCGTGCTGCATCCTTCGGAACAACCAGTAATCAGGAGCAATGTCCGGAGAATACGCCGTCATTATGAACCATTTACAACAGCCGGAATCATCTTTTAGAAACGGACCAAACTAATTTGTACTCCCAATATAAAAGAGCAGACACGTATAAAATGATTAATTAAACGTATGTATAAATACAATATGTGTAACGTGTAAACAATATATATGCGACACCTATCCATATCTGCATGTATATGGTATATATATGTATATCTACTGTGTTGTTACGTTGTTATACAATACACACATTTACATTTTCTATGTTTATTTTTGCGCGCATGCACAAATTATTTAAAATCTTTTTCTACAGAATATTAAATTTTATTTTACTGATAATAAATCAATCTTTGTTGCAGAATACTTGATAATTATTTAGATTAGGGGCGTCCTCATCAATTTTGATCATCTTGAAATCAGTTTTAGTTTTTGAGATATTCACAGAAAACTAAGTACACAGCGCGTCAGGAATTCGAAGTGTAGACGCGGGATCGGAGGGCAAGCGCGGCGGTTGCTCGCCAACAAGCGCCGTACGAATCGTACGGTTCGCTTGCCCTCCGATCCCCGTGCTTACTCTTCGAATTAATGACGCCGTCTGTACATGCTTAAGCATACAGAGACGGGCTACGTCTGTTCTTGTTTCTAGAACTTTTCTCTGACTATTACCACGTGACTTTGGATTGACCTTGACCTTGATCTTCAAGGTCATTTCAAGATCAAGTTGTTTTTTTAAAATAGAACTCTATATTTTTGACGCCTGAAATGGAAAGAGCAGGAAAGTTTACGTTTGGGTGTGACCTTCACTAAACCCCTTCCTTGACTTTGTAGTCAAGGGCACGGTCAAACAACAAACAAGATAGAAGCAATGCCTGGATTCTTTCCTTGTTTTAACCGGCTGTTTATTGACTTTGCTCTTGACTACAAGGTCAAAGGAGGAGGATAGTTTGATTTTTTTTCGAGTTATGTTGCTGTACCGGAACTTTTTGAACACTCTGTATTTTTGAACTGATGGTATAACAGTGAAAGCAGTAATTAGTGTAAACATTCAGAAAAAACAGTTACGTACGTTTGTGTTATAAATGTGTAAGCAGAAGAGTCCCTCCTTCTGCATTCCCCCGGAAAAACTTACTCAACCCAATCTCTAATACGTTACTACAATATAGTAACGTACATTATGCATCGTGACAATAATGATATTGTAATAACACAAGTTGGGTTAGATTAGATTAGGTTGGTTGAGGGGGATGCAGGGTGAAGAGGCAAAGCCTCTCCCCTTGCAGAAGGTGCAGCCTATCTACACTGCAGAAGATAGCCTACGCTCACAACACAAACAAAAAGAACATGAAGAATGAAATGTAATTATAAGATAAATTTAACTAAAGTTTTTTGTTTATCTCGAAACTTTTGAATATCTCGAACACTAAAGCTGACTGGCGATCATGTGTATAAGGAAAAGTTATTCAGAATGTTGACCTTGACAACATATTTCAAAGTCATCAAAATCGGTGAGGACGCCTCTAATCTAGATATATAATTACCGAATACTTTTTATACGCACACATTTTAATGAACTTGCATAATTGTTTAGGAGTTTTATACATAGTATTACAAAGTACTTAGCAGAATGTACACATTGCGTCAAGAATTCGAAGAATAGGCTTGAGGATCGGAAGGCAAGCGGGCCGTACGATTCGTACGGCGCTTGTTGGCGAGCAACCGTCCCGCTTGCCCTCCAATCCCGCGCCTACTCTTCGAATTCCTGACGCGCTGTGTACAGTCGGCGTCAATGAATCGTTTTGTGGACGCGGGGAGCTAGGGGTAAGAGGGACAGTATTTCCTAGCAGTAAATACTGTAATTGGTCAATTTATCGAAATCTGCTACAGTTAGTTAGTGCGGCGCCCGTTAGCAGTACTTACTCTTAGGTAATACCGTCTCTCTTACCCCTAGCTCCCGGGGCTACGAAACGATTCATTGACGCCGACATCCATCACAAAGTACATATAGCGACGAGCAAAAATGTAAACTCACACCTCTAATCTTCTGAAAAAGTCTATGATTTGAAACTGATAAAAATTAAGTAACAAATAAAAATAAGGTAATGGTATTTGCAAGGTGAGTCTTGTAAACAAACCTTAATAGTCATGTTTTATTTTCTTTTGTATTAACATTTAAATTAAAAATTTTAACTCAAACTGTTTTCCATTATTATTTCAAGAGGCACGGTAGTCCCTTGCGCCGAGTTCACGCGCAATAAAGTCGCGCGTATTTCTATTACGCGATAATGAGTAAATTTGACATTTATAAAAAATTAAAATATTTATATTTCAATAAAAAATGAACCAATAAACTTCTATTTTTAGTCTCAATCACTTCAAGTTTAAAAAATAAAGAAACCTAAATGTGTTGTTGTCTATTCAAAGATATTTAAAGATAATGTCTAAACTTGCTGAAATTCACACACAAAGTTTTTGTCGGACAAATCCACCGTTATTTTCACTTTTGTGAACATTTATTTTTTTCAAATGTGCGGCACATACATCTTATATTGACTAACATGTCTGAAATAGGTTCAAAAATATCAATGTACACCAGTGAATAGTTTTAAGTAAACTGTGCAAAATTTATTTGATTGAAGTCGACTTAATTTCTTTCCAGTTTTACATTGCAATCATGTTTAAATTACGCATTCTTAACGTTATAACTAATAAACTTGGGTTTGAAAATTGTGACTACATAGATTCCGTGGTAAGTTATGGTATAAGAAAGAGATTACATTTAATATGGACTGAAAAAAGTTTTCTCGGAATATGTGCCAAGGTGTGGATTTTTCAAGGAATTTACGCTTTTGAAGACAATTTTTGATACTTTGGTGTGTGTTTCATTTTTGAGACACAATTTTCAACAACGTCTTAAATTTTTTGTTTTTGTGTTTGCTATGCTTCAGTAATTCAGTTAATTAACAGCGCGTATGTAATATTGTTAACTTTACAAAAATTAATATTTTGCAAAAATGAAGGGATAAGTTTCTCAGCAACCACCATTTTTTACGGTTACATGGCACATGATTGACTTTCACGGAAAAGTATGAATGCAAGAATTAATTTTTTTATTTATTACAAAAGCTTTATATAACACGGCATAGATACAAAGTTATTAAGAATAAAACACAAATTCGAAATGGATAAAATAAATTATCTAGCGAACGGCTCTCATGACCGAATATATATTTATTAGTTTGGAAACTTCGGAGCCTTAAAAAATTCTTTAATTGATAAAATAAATTGTATAATTTTCTATGTTTTTCCCGACTTAGTGTACTTTTAAACGCCAGTACTAACACGAACGCTCTGCATTCTTATACATAATTATTACTAGATAGTATACAAAGATAAACTACGTCTTGTGCATATGAAAAACAACTCAGATTCAGCAGTATAACACAGTCCACCAAAAGTTAAAACAGTGGATTTGTCCATATATCACATATGTGCAAGTTTATAGTTTTCAACAACAGATGGCAAAGCGAGCGCGGTGGCAGCATAAAAAAAAGAGAAAGAAAGAAAAACAAGAACTGTGAGTTAAAAAAAAAGAAAAAAATTCAAGAGAAATGTTACGCAAAAAAGGTGCGAAACTATCAAGAGTGACAATTATATACAAAATGTATATTTTGATGTATGAATACAAAATGTATATCTTGATATGTGATACTAACAATACTAACAATAAACTACAATAACCTAAACCTAAACTATTTATGTATGTATAATATACATTTTATTCTCCCGACTTCTTTCTTTTTTCTCTCTCTTTCTCTCTTTCTCTCTTTTTCTACTATGACGTGGCAGAGCGACTGCATATGCACTCGCTCGTCTGTGTCACAAAGACTTGTCCCAGACGCACTTGGAAACCCACCAATTTTCCGAGACTAAACTAATTTATCAAAATTAAATTTTACGTCTATGTTTGTTTTTGTTTGTTAAATATAAAATTGTATAATTGGATGCAAGCGCCTCATTGGCACCATCAGCAATGCCACTGACCTGCGGCGTCGCAAGGAACATCAAAGAAAGAGAGAAAGTGGAGGCTTGAGCACAGAACATGAGAGAGAGCACGACCGCTGAAACAATAACTAACGGCAACAATCTCGTGAAAGTCACACTAGACACGACGTGACACAGCATAACAATAATCAGCAAGTACGAAAGCATCAACAATGGTCGGTCCTGTGTGACCGTAAAGTTGGCTGTTAGCAAATTAAAATTGTTTGTCACATCTTGTTAAAACACGTGGTCTTGACACCTGAGTGAATTGGCTGACGTAATAGACCAAAAAACCTTCATCTACCGCTCTAAACCCTTTTCAGGCGTCGCGGTCCAGCAAGTATAAAGTAGCTGAATCGCGAGAGCTCTGAGTATCTTTGGCTCTTAACGTTAGAAGTAATAAGCGTGCGAGTGCGATTTTCGAGTGTGAGTCCGAGTGCAAAGCGACGATAGAAAGAAAAGACAAGGCTGTTGGACGAAGGTGGTTTTGTGTCAGAGAAAGAGGCGAAGGAGATCAGAGGAAGGTACACCGGCTCGAAATCGTCAACTTTTGTTCTGTAAACACGCCACTATTGTCGAAATTTTTTTGATACGTTTTGAAAGTACTGGCTCGCTGTTAGTGTCGCGTAAGATTAAGATAGTCTTTTTATTGGAATTTGTTTATTTCTGTAAAGCAAGCAGCTGCTGTCAAACAGCGAAATTTGCAAGTTTCTACGGCATCACGTTGATCGAGGAAGACCCGCTCTTTTCTATTAAATTCAATCGCTTTGCAATCATTGTTGATTACCAGCGAGAGCTATCAAACGAAGTAGGTGCTATCGGCCGTTGAGATATTTCGATCTTTCTTATTATATTTTGGCAGAATTACTTGTTTACGGTGCTATCAAACGTGTTCGGGCAGAAGCTATCAGATAGTCTCTGAATTAAATAGCCAGAGTGATTTGTTTAGTGCATAAAGAACACCACGTTCGGGGTATGACGTATAAAGTCTTGCGATTGTAAAATTGTAATAACGTTCTGAAATTCGACTTGCTATCAAAATCGACTTGTTGTGAAAAGCTCGACGCTTGCGGCAAAAAATTCGGCTGCTGTTATTGTAAATCAGCTGAGCCAACATACTGTATCGAGGCCAATCATTAACCCGGCTCACCGATATGAGCAAATATTATACGCAAGCGAGTTGTTGATATTCCGTAGCGCATACCATAACGTCTCGCGGTTCCAAAGTGCACAAAAACATTCCAAACTAGAGTATTACCTGTTAGGCTTGCGCTACGTTAGACAAAATTCTTCGAATTTTGTCTAGACTCTGTCACATATAACTTGTATTTCCGCGTTCCGATTTCCAACAAGAATTCGGCTGTCAATTCGCAAAATTTGTCTGTAACACGGTACATGTAATTCAATCTTCTTTTAAAGAATATATTTTGTTAATTTTTTTATATTAATCGGCTGTCGCGTCTCTTAATTAAACCAACCTAACCTAACCTTTTTTTGTTAACCACAGGGGAAATGCATTACGCATACCTCATCCCATCTCGGTGGGTTTAATGTGAGACTCCTCCTGCCAGAGCTCACTTTAGCACGGTATATCCACTAAAACCCCTGGGACGGCTGTCTTTTGCCCATTGAGACACATCCCGGAACTTCTAAGGCAGAACAATCCGGGATGACGTCGGTAGGCTGGGAGCCTAACTGAGCCTCACTCTTTGGAATAAGGAGCAATTTCCTTCACGACAAAGGGAGGGGGCCGTAACTCCATCTCCGCCGTCTGCAGGCCAAATGCAATGAGGGGTTAAAACCCTTCTCGGCCCCAGGTCAAACGCCGAAGCGGACCTGTCCTCTTTCGTAATGACCTCCTTTGACTCGAGGGAGGGTTTCCTCTCACACCGCTTCCAGTCTCCGCCAAACCAAGCTCCAACAAAGGCTTGAAGCAACGGGGACCAGGCTTTGCCTTCTTGAATCTTGTGTGCCAAAAGGGCAGCAAGGGCCAGCCCCGCCTGGGTCTTTTTAGGCTGAGACCCTGAGGGCACTGTCTTGGGTGCCGGCGGTGATAATACCGACGAAACCGGAGTCGGTTTTTTGTAACCAAAGGGTTTTGGTTTCCCGGAACTAGAGAAAGCCGGAGCCCCACCCGTCATCAACGGGGTGGTAATTGGAGAGTGGCATTCACTTAGACACCGTTCAATTGGACACGTTACAATTAGACACGTTGCAAATAGACACAGAATTTTAGACACGGTTCAATTAGACACGGTGCATTTGGACACGCAAGAAAATGCGCACCGTTCATTTAGACACCGTTCAAATGCGCACTGTTCATTTGTACACAGAAATATGCGCATCGTTCAATTAGACACCGTTCACTTGCGCACCGTTCGTTTGTACACAGAAAAATGCGCATCGTTCAATTAGACACCGTAATAATGCGCACCGTAATAATGCGCACCGTAATAATGCACACCGTAATAATGCGCACCGTAATAATGCNACCGTAATAATGCACACCGTAATAATGCGCACCGTAATAATGCGCACCGTAATAATGCACACCGTAATAATGCGCACCGTAATAATGCGCACCGTTCACATGGACACCGTTTATTTAGACACCGTTTATTTGGACACAAAGAGACTTCTTAATACAGAAATTTAAGAAGTAAAAATTGTGTTTGCAATACATTTTATTGTACATGTGTGGGCGGGGGAGGGGCTCCGCCCCTCCTCTTGCACCCCCTCCCCGAAAAAAATCTAACATAACCTAACCTGTGTTACTACTATCATATATTTTCATTTTTCATTGTCTATTTGTGTTCAAATAAACAGTGTCTAAATAAACGGTGTCTAAGTGAACGGTGTGCATTATTACGGTGCGCATTATTACGGTGCGCATTATTACAGTGCTCATTATTACGGTGCGCATTATTACGGTGTGCATTATTACGGTGCGCATTATTACGGTG
>NW_018020962.1:54907-66016 GCF_002006095.1 Pseudomyrmex gracilis | reverse complement strand
AATTGAACGGTGCGCATATTTCTGTGTACAAATGAACAGTGCGCATTTGAACGGTGTCTAAATGAACGGTGCACATTTTCTTGCGTGTCCAAATGCACCGTGTCTAATTGAACCGTGTCTAAAATTCTGTATCTATTTGCAACGTGTCTAATTGCAACGTGTCCAATTGAACGGTGTCTAAGTGCACCGCTCCCGTAATTGGAGAGGATGGGGTAGCCGAGACTCTTAGGGGTTCGGTTTTCATCCTCTCCTCGGCCGCGCCAAGGGCTGCCTTTTCAGAAAAAAATTTCCCGGCCGACCGCTGCCTTGCCTGCCCGGCAACGTCCTGTGCCAGCTGCGCCGGCGTCGCGAACGTTATCGCAAGACCACCGACGCAGGCAGGTGGGGGTTGGCACGAAGCTCCCTCTCCTAACACATAACGGGCTTTTTGGCTCGGGAGAGATCCGCGCACAACGGACACTGCGGCTCAGGTGCCGTGCACTGCCGCAGGACATAGCTTGTCAGACCGCATTGAAAGCAAACTTCCGAGCGATCCTTTTCGGAAGCGGGGCAAAACCTACATGTCCCGCGCGTAGGCAGCGGTAACACCGGAGGGGACGAGCTTGGAGTGCCTCCACGCGCGCCATCACCCATCCCAGTCTGACTTTCCTGGCAGCGGCCAGCCGCTTGGGCGCCAAAATCGGGCACTGAACTCAGATTGTTCTTAGTCCGGAAAGAAGAGCCCGAAGCTCACCCAAACGGATTCCTCTCTCCGGACAGCCGCCCTTCAAAGCAATCGACGCCATCACTTCTTTGCGGGAGACCGTACCGTTAATCCCCCGCACCCGGATATTCCCGAGACGCGAGAGGCGGCGGATCCTTACCCCAGTCCCCGCGAGGACTCCTTCCATTTTTGCAGCCAAGGCGTCAGCTTTGGCTGCCATGTTTGGATCGGGGACTTGGATCATCAAGTTCCCGGTCATTGTTCTTCGGGGGCGTACCTCCCGAATCTCTTAGGGTTGGAGAGGTATCGCCATACGGCACCTCTTCACGGCCTTAAAGAGATCGATCAAAGCGGTCGGGTCTCGGGCTACCACAATTGCGGCAGTCGTGGAGGGCCCGGAGCAGATTTTTCTTTGCCGTCTTCTGAGGTGATCCCACCAAAGGGGGAGCCCCAGGAGTAGATCGGGCCGCAGCGGCCAAGACCCCAGACGGGACCGTCGTCTTTTTTTGGCTCTGCGGCCAACTACCGCAGACAACGTGTCCGCCGCCCCTGACGGAGTCGACGGGCACGGGTCTACAACCTTCTGCGGGGCTCGGGAATACGGAGCGGCCAAGAGACAAATAGTGGAATGCTTTTTGGGGGGTATCTCCGCAGCATCCACTGCCTGCCGCTTTAATGCCAAGCGCGCAGTACGCAAAGCCTTGTGAGACCTCCCAAGATTAGCATATTGGCCGTACGTGAGAGGGCGACTGCAACCATTTGGCTTAGCTGCCTGAGCTGCAGCCCAGGCAGCAAGCTTCTCCTTGTCGAGAGGAGGACATGCAGCGGCTTTGTCTCCAGAGGAGATTACGTCCATGTCCCCTCCCGGGAAAGGAGTCTCCAAAGACTCCGTGGAAAACACGGATTTTATCGACGAGGTGGAGGCGGACGAATCCACTTGTCGCAGCACAACCTGGAGATTGCACCTCCCTCTTTTGCGTAGACTCCCCACTACAGGACTGTTACGTCCTGTCTTCGCAGACGCAGTATAGGTGGAAAAGCCTGCGGTGCACTCTTCTACCCGCCCGTCATTGGATGACAACGCGGAAACACCCGGGACACTAGCCTTCTCGCGCCGGGTACTGGCCGTCCGGTCGGCCTGTTCCAGTAAGTCCTTACCAGTCTTTGTGCTCATCACCATGATTATAAAGTAGCAGTTTTATATCGGTCTTAAATCTGACCTAGGTCAGTTGCCATAACCTGGCTAACGAGCTCGACTTGCCCGGGTTTGAGATCGGGATTTTCCTTCCCTTAGGTACACTCTTAGTCTGGCCGCTCACTGAGAACCTGTCCGGCAAAAAAGATCCTGCCAGGAATTGAAGTTCTCGCCGGCATAGCCCCTCAGATCATCGCGGCACTCAAGCTCGGGAACCACGACAAGGTGATGTACCTTTCCCGAGACACAAATCTAACCTTTTTTTACGCAGGGAAAATGCATTTACGCACACCTTGACCCAGACTTCAAGAGTGTAAGCCAAGGTAGTGTGGAACTCGCCTCCACCGACAAGTCGGAAGAGGAATACCTACTAAAACTCACAGCGGTGACCTGCCGCTTTTTGAGACTGCTCCTTGTTAGAACAATCCGGGACAGTCCGTGAGAGCATGAGTTTGCGCTCCATTCCACTGTAGAAAGGAAAAGGGTCACTTTTTTCCTTTCTTGCGATGGAGCAAGAGGACACACTTCCGCCGCCGTTGTAGACCGCGTGCAAGGAGAGGTTTATAAGAACCCCTCTCGGCCTCAGGTCAAAAGCCAAAGCGGACCTGTCTCCTACGTAATGATCTTTCTCGTTAAAAGAGAGGTCCTCCTTCCAACTACGTCCGGTCCCTCGTCAAGTTCCTCGTCAAGGCCCTTCTCAACCAGAGAGAAACTAAGCCTTGGAGCAGCGGGGACCGGGCTTTACTTTTTTTGGCTCTAAGTGCCCGAGAAGGGCAGCCAGAGTCAAACCCGCCTAGGTCTTTTTCTCATGAGGCTCTGAGAATACCATCTTAGGCGTTGGCGGTTGTGACACCGCCAGAGCCAAGAACGGTTCCTAAGAACCGGAGGGATCAATCTCCCCGGAAACCAGAGAAAGCCGAAGCCCTACCCTCCACCAACGGGGTAATGGTTGCGGGCATGGCAGCTCCCCGACTAATAGCCGAGCACTGAGCCCCATCTATTTGGTGAGAGGATTCCCGGCCCGTTTCTTTGCAAAGGGGACACCTCTCCTTTTTATTGCAGCCGGCCGTTCTGTGCCCCGGCCGACTACAGCGATAACATAGATCACTGCGGTCGACCTGGCTGAAGCACCGAGCCCTGCAGTGCTCAGGCTGAAAACACCTGTAGCACTGCAGGGGGCGGGGACGGAGTGCGCGCATTCTTGCCACCACCCACCTCACCGGCAGCTTATTCTCCTTAACCGCTTTGGCCGCCGTCTTGACAGAGCAGCAAACCAAAGCGGTCCCACCCCTAGACAGAAAATGACGCAGGGATAACACCCTAACGTCATTCCCGCCGCAAAACTCTCGCACAAAACCATCGCGAAAGTCCTCCGCGGTGATGAACTCGTCCAGTCCCGAAACCAATAACTCCACGTTCCGGGACAAACGAGCCACCTCAACTTCCTCTGGTAGGGCTTCCTTTAGTTTGGAGGCAAGAAGATCCGCTTTGGACTTGCAATCCTCTCCCCCCATCTCCATCAGCAGGTACCTCTCCATGGTATAACGCATCCTGGAAACTAAGATACCTGCCGATTTAGGATCGCCCTTGTCCCTAGCAACTCGGAGGACCTGGGCATAAGATATGCTCTCCTCGAGTCGCAGGGTGATAACCTTTGTCCTAGGGAGAGTCACTCGTGGTGGTCGCAAGTGTGACGAAGAAAGAGGGAAGGAGAAAACACCCCCTCGCTCTCCCGGGCCAGCTCCAGCAGTCACTCCCTCTCCCCGTTTGGCCGCCGCCTTTTTTCTTCTCCTTTTTTTTTTCTTCTTCTTTTCCTTCGCCTGCGCCCCAACAGGGGCAAACAAAGAAGCCAAAGTCATCCTTAGGGGAGCCTGTTTCAAGCAATTTTGGTCTAAGAGTCCTTGGACCACCTCCCGGATACCACCGATTGCCTCAGCAACATCCTGCTCGACGTTGCCAATCGATCGTTGGAGGCTATACCTGGCCCGGAGCTCTACAAATGCTAAAGTAAGCCTCATGTGAAGCTCCTTCGGCTTTCCGGCTTTCTCCTCTGCAGACATTCTGGACCGGCGACATAGCCGCGTCCAGAGATCATCAAGCCATTACTCCATACAGTCTATGAGCTCGAGGGCATCGAGTTCTGTAATATCAGAACTCTCCCCCCTCTCAAGACCTTCCTGGAGATCTGTCTCAAGGCTTTTATCTGCCTTCCTCTCGCTCCGGATCTTAACGACGGTAGCATTCTCCAGAGGAGCCGGCCGTCGACCTCTCCTTCTGTCCTTCGTTGAATGACGACGCGGCGAGAGCAGAGACAGTACTCCCACCGTGCCAGCCCCTGAATGTCCGAATACTCTGGGGCAGTAAGTTCTTCTTCGACAATAACCTTTCCACATTTTCCTGCTTTTATTTGGTTTTACATCAGTGTTTTTCTTTCTATTAGGTGCGCAACTAAGTTCTCGCAGTTTTGTTTTTGAAAATGCAACTTTATTGTGAAAAAATGGTTACAAATGAATTATTCAAAGTATTGCCCATAGGTAGCTACAACTTTTTTCCATCTTTCTGGCAGAGCTCGAATACCGTTACGGTAAAAGTGTTCGTCTTTTGAGGCTATCCACGCATCAAGCCATTTTTTGATGTCTTCATATGAGCGGAACTTTTGATCAGCCAGACTATGTGCCATCGAACGGAACAAATAATAATCGGACGACGCAATATCTGGGGAATATAACGGGTAGGGTAGGACTTTTCATTTGAGCGTTTTCACGTAGGTTTTAATGGGTTTGGCAACATGAGGCCAAGCGTTGTCATGCAGTAGAATTACTTTTTTGTGCCTCTGCTCGTATTGTGACCGTTTTTCGCGCAGTGCTCGGCTCAGTCGCATTAACTGAATTTAATACCGTTCCCCAGTGATGGTTTTGTTCGGTTTCAACAGCTCCTAATAAATAACACCGACCTGGTCCCACCAAATACACAGCATAACCTTTGCAGCATGAATATTTGGCCGAGCCGACGACGTAGAAGCATGACCGGGCAGTTCCCATGACTTTTTTTTCTTTGGGTTGCTATAATGAATCCATTTTTCATCATCTGTCACGATGCGATAAAGAAAACCCTTCCTTTTTTGCCGCTGGAGCAGTTGTTCACAGGCGAAAAAACGACGCTCAACGTCCCTTGGCTTCAAATCATAAGAAACCCAAGTTTCTTGCTTTTGAGTCATTCCCGCATGCAATTGCTTGGAAATAACTTGGCGGGTAACTCCTAATGCTGAAACAAGCTGTTCTTGCGTTTGGCATGAATCTTCATTGAGCAATGCCTCTAATTCAGCGTCTTCGAAGGTTTTTGGCCTTCCTTTACGCGGACAATCGTCAACATCAAAATCACCGTCTTTGAAGCGACGAAACCAATCACGGCACGTTGTTTTACTTAGAGCAGCATTTCCGTAAACTTTTTGGAACTCTCGATGCGTTTCAGCCGCCGATTTCTTCGAATGAAATAAGAAAATCAACACTTCCCGCAAATGACGATTATTTGGTACAAAATCAGACATTTTCACACAACCAAAAGTATATGACGCCAAAACAAAATTCACTAACGTGTCAAAGCGGTTTGTTTACCATATGTCTAAGCTTGGCTCGTGACGTTTTGGATATGTTAAAATCGACCAGCACTTACTGCTGGAGCCATTTTTATTGACAAACAGCGGGAACTTAGTTGCGCACTTAATAGATCGGTAGGTAAACAAGACCTAACGGGCCCGATCTGCCCGTGGGTTTTGAGTGTTTTTAAAGCGGCACTCACTTGCCTTTAACGTCGATACTTTATCGGGTTTACTAGAGCACTTTATAGGCCGCTTCCTTCTCACAGGAGCGACCACCCCGTTTTTGGTATCCGCCGCTGTTTGTCCGCGACTGCTCATTCTTTCCGAGCGGGTTATTCGCAGCTACCATCAATACTTGAGGCCGTCTCCTTATCCGCAACCCGAGGACGCGCTCGGTGGCAGTCAGCTCTGCCCTTGGAAGGCCGGGGCTGTCCTTCCGACCCCCAATCGAGAACCTTGCGACCGACGCCTTCAGGGAGCAGCGTACCCGTCGAACCACCATCCGGTCACAGATTTGGCTCACCAGATGGAGAAACAAGCAGTGTCTCTAAAAAAAAAAAAACCAGCATTCACGGATTAGACAGTATAAGTCTCGAAAAAAGACGTTTAAAAGGACAATCAGTCATTTTAGTTGAGTTAATTGTTAGAGCGGGTTACATATATAATACAGTAACCAATGTATATTTAATTATTTGCATATGTGAACCCGGGATGCATAATGCCCCACAGTTTTGGTTATTGTAAATCTCAATCAGGATACTTTTTATTTAGTTGGTTTTTGTTTGTTTTGTTTAGAGGCACCCATTTTTGACGGGTGTACTCGAGGTGATGATATTTAGAATTTTTGACGAAAATTGTTTAAAATTATTGTCAGAACGTGAATTGTGGGTGAAACTTGATGTGATAAGCTAATTTTTGCCAACAATTACGAATATGTGGTGTTTGGTAACAATTAAGTGTTTTTAGGAAAGTCGGGAAAAAGTGACTAAATGTCAGGAATTTTAAACGTCATCACAGTTTTATGGTGTAACAAATTAGTAAACAAAGTTGAGCCACAATTCAGGTATTTTAGTTTACCTGAAAAGGCACTACGCCCCTGGAACTTAGGCAAAGTTAAAAGTGGTGAGATGTCGCTCAAACTTTGGAGGTTATCTTCTTAGGTTGTAAAGAACTACTGCCAGAACCTAACCTTGTCACCCGAGGCCCAGAGGCAGCCGGAGGACATCATTCCACATATGGACCATGGTTTAGAGCAGCTACTTCGGGACCTGGAGAACGGCCAACAACAGGATAGCATTAGGGCTGCGGAGGACGGCCAGCAAGAACACATAAGATAAGAGTAGCGATTAAGGCAAGATGTGTGATTATTCTTTTAAGTTCTTTTTATATGGTATTATGTGGTAGATTTCTGTTGGTTAGTCAAAGTTGCGGTTAAAAGCGCGTTAGTATGTACCAAACAGATAATGTTGTTCTTACGTTGTTAGCGTTTTGTTTCGTTTAAGTTAGTCTGTTAGAGTACAAATAGTGTTTAAGTTTATTAAAAGTTACAGTTAGGCTAAAACGCGTAGGTCCTAGTTAAAGGATATGGTTGTCACTTTTAGTGATGACAAGTTAATTTGTGTTTTGTTTAGTTAGCCGTTAAGGCAAAAGTTTTTTTTTTATTTTTAAGTTATGTGGTTAAGGAAAAGCCTGGGGCCGCCGGCAAGTACACTTAAAACACACACCAGTCACACCTTATACTTCCGTTAAACATACACCCGCAGTATAATACGTTAAATAAAACAAACAAACAAATAAGCACCCAAATCTACGTTAAACACATCTTATACACCTACGCAACATACGCACAAAATCCCAAGAGTTAAACGTATACATAAACATACACAGAAAATAAGTAAACAAATAACAGTTCAAACATACACCAGTTAGTCACGGATCAAGTACACAGCATGCATACACAGGCACACACCTTAACGCGCATCCATACAGTCACTTGCAAGTCGTACATACATACACGCATAAGGCCACACACTAGTACCATACACATCAGTCGGTCACACACACACCATCCATAATAAAAACAAGCATTAAGACACATACATAAGGTTACACACAAATACACACATAAGACCATATATATATACCAAACACACCAGAAAGTCATGCACACCCCATCCATACTAAAATCAGCCGTTAAGTCGCATACACAAGATCACCCAAGAGACACACATACATACTAGAGTAAACACCTTCACACAGCACACACATACCGAAGGAACACACACACTTCAACTACACTATTTTCATCCATTAACTCACACATACGTAATCAGTCAAAACACACACATACACAGTCAAATAAGCAGTCACACACACGTTGTGTAAATTAAGAGGTCACATTGAACACAGCCATACTAGTCTCACATGTTAACTCACCCATCCAACTCATACTACATGTATACACTAACACACGATTAAGAGAAGAAATATACACCATACGGGCCACATATACACAAACATTCTCAAAACACACACAGTTACTCTTATTCGCGCCCCTAGGATAAAAGGAGTGGGGAGGCGAAGCTGCGCGGTCAGGAGAGACGGCGGAGAGAGTCAGTCGATTCAGAACTTTCGTTCGGTACGGATGTATCCGAGTACACGGGCGATTAAAACCGAGTTCTCGCGGCTCGTTTTGCATATAAATTCCGGTAGATATTAAGTTTCGTTTGTAATGTGCAAAAAGAACAAATGTTTTGTATAATCAGTATTTAGTGTTGAATAAATATATGAAAAACTAAATANTGTTTGTGCAATGTGTTGTTGTTATCCCTGTGCCCCGGAGAAACGTATTCAAGTTGGATAAGAGGGGAAGGACTGGAACACACTGCTAACGTAATCCTTGGTGTTTGGAGGAAGCGGACAGCGATAAAACACCTGGCGACCGTTGAAAAGGGGACGACAAAAAGTAAGTCTCATCCATTCGAACACCTAACCCCGGTCACAACCTAACCTTGTCACCCCCCAGGGTGCATTCCAACTGGTGCCAGAAGTGGCACAGGAGGTTGAGGTAGAACAAGAGGAGACGGAGTCGCCGGAGTTTGAACCGGTGTCGCCAAGAAAGGAGCCTGGAGAGATAGAAGAAAGCAGAGAAACGTGAGAGGGAAACACAACGGAACGGAGCGTCGTTTGTGATAGTTAAATAGACCTTTTATTTTTACTTTTGTAGCGTTTCGTTTTATTTTATTCAGTTTACGTAGTCAAGTTGTTGGGTTTTATTTTTCCTTTTTGCGAAGCTGCACGTAGAAGTGTAAGCACAAGGGTGCTGTTTATGTGGTTTGTTTCTTTTTGTTATTTTTTTTTATGTTAAGTAAGTACGCTAACTTAGGGTAAGGACAGCCACAGCGGAGCGTAAAGCGATGGCGACAAAAAGTTTTAGTTTCTGTAAGTTAAGAAGTTTTGTTTTGTGTACGTGTAAACCTTGAGTATAAGGGAAGAAAGGTAGGACAAACACACACACATCACGTATACAACATTCATACCTAGATACAGCCCTTAGGTCATACATTTCATCCGTAACACATGTACACTCAGACTCGTACTTAAGGGATCATACACACGTCAAACGTTCAGGCGTCACATACACGTCATACACACAAAATTTTAACACTTAAGACAAACTTTTAGTCCACACCACATAGGTACTCAAACATACACATAAGCAATCAGTCATACACCACACAGACAAGTATCACACACACATCATCCACACAAGTTTTCGGTGCTTAAGACACAACATTAATCTACACTACACACATACCCAAACACGCACTTAAGAAAACATTCGCACATCAAACAATTAGGTAACATACACACATCACACACACAAAGTTTTAACGCTTAACACTTTACCGACCGGCCGTCGATTAATCGACGTTTTGTTCTCAGCGCCTACCGACCGGCCGTCGATTAATCGACGTTTTGTTCTCAGCGCCTACCGACCGGCCGTCGATTAATCGACGTTTTGTTCTCAGCGCCTACCGACCGGCCGTCGATTAATCGACGTTTTGTTCTCAGCGCCTACCGACCGGCCGTCGATTATTAGACGTTTGCTCGCCAGCGCTTACCCACCGGTCGTCGATTAATCGACTTTTGATCCTTCTGTTATATTTGGTTATGTTAGATTNACAAGTAACAAGCAGCAAGCATTTCGCATTCTTTATTCAGATAATCGGTGCTTTTTTCTAAGCTTTAGCCCTTAGAAATGAATAGAAAGAATAGTCTCGGCGAGTTTTATCTTGACGATCTGTCAGATTGTGTTGACTGCCGTTTAGCAAGTAAGACTGATGACGAAAGTGATAGCAGTAGTATAACCATTCGAAAGCGACGTCCTGTACCGCTAATATACAGCGATTCAGAAGACGAGGATATGAATAATAATATTGAAGACTACAATGATACATGGTCAACGAACGACAAGAGTATAATTTTGGAACCTTTCGAAGGCAGCCCTGGCGTGAAAATTGTGCCAAGGTCCTCCAAAAGTGTAATGGATATTGTGAATTTATTCATTGGAAGTGATCTGATTGAGCACTTCGTGAGGGAGTCTAATAGATATCATTATCAAATTGTGGAAAAATATAGAATTGTATCAAAAACGAAAAAATGGAAAGACGTCACGGTGACTGAAATGAAGAAATTTTTGGGCCTGATAATTCTCATGGGACAAGTAAAGAAGGAGGTTCTCTACGATTATTGGTCTACAGACCCATCTATAGAAACGCCGTTCTTCTCGAAGATTATGAGCAGGAACAGATTTTTAAAAATAATGCAAAGCTGGCATTTTTGTAATAATAACGATATTTCTCCGAATCCGCATAGGCTGGTGAAGGTCCAGCCTGTCACTGATTATTTCAAAGAAAAATTTAACAACGTATATAAACCAGATCAACAATTGTCTCTAGATGAATGTGTAATTCCGTGGAGAGGTAGATTGTCAATTAAAACATATACTCCGGCAAAAATTACAAAATATGGAATACTGGTTAGAATGCTGTCTGAAGCTCGTACAGGATACGTATCCAACTTTTGTGTGTATGCTGCTGATGGAAAAAAATTAGAAGAGACAGTATTATCGGTCATTGGACCGTATAAGAACATGTGGCACCATATATATCAAGATAATTACTATAATAGTGTCAACATAGCTAAAATTTATTTAAAAAATAAATTGCGAGTGTGCGGGACGATTCGAAAGAACAGAGGTCTTCCTCAAATACTTCAAACGGTCAAGCTTTCAAGAGACCAACATCAATTTCTTAGAAATGGCCATATTTTATTACAAGTATGGAATAATGGGAAAAGGAATGTAAACATGATAACGACAATACATTCTGCACAAATGGCGGAATCTGGAAACAGAGGCAGGACATCAGATTGCCCCATACAGAAGCCTATTTCTGTAATAGATTACAATAAATATATGAAGGGCGTAGATCGCGCCGATCAATATCTGTCCTATTACTCCATTTTTAGGAAAACAAAAAAATGGACAAAACGTGTAGTAATGTTCTTCATCAATTGTGCACTTTTTAACTCCTATAAAGTATATACAAC